>NW_020956355.1:112126-165235 GCF_003031625.1 Empidonax traillii | reverse complement strand
CCCATGCTCCTTGCCAACCAGGAACTGCCCTTTTCAAGCCCCTTTCCAAAGCTCCAGGTAATCCCTTTGAAGTACGGCCTTTCCTAAAACAAGGAAACCAGCGTAACACAATCCTTCCAATTTTAAACAGTATGTTCATCACATTCATCATGAACAAAATTGTTGCCACACAATTTACATAATTATTAGGGGCAATAGTCAGTTTGGGAATTTCTAGTATCCAACCTTTAAAGTCAAGATAGGAAGAATACCTTTCCCAAATGTCTCGCCAATTGAACACTGTTGGATTTGGATTGTCCCACATGTAGTAGCCTAAAACAGGTGCAAAAGCTGCTAAAAGCACATTGAAAATTAGGAAAGTGGCCATTGTTTATATGCTGTCCTCACTGTTCTTAAACAAGAGGTATATTTATATAAACAAATCCTTCTTGGCTGCAATCCCAACACTGTTCCCAAACAAAGGCAATGTTTGGCAGAACTTGGCCACCTGCCCAGAAATTGTTACCAAAACAACTTACTGGTAATCTCGGTGGCACCTCCACAAAATGTCCCAGGTCGGACTTGGCTCCCAGCCAAGTGCCTGGACCCTGGGGACAAAACCTTCCCCCTCCCTTTCACTTTCTCCCAGCTGACCGGAAAAAAACCAAAAGAACCCAAATCGAATAAATTTTAAATGAAAGATTTATATATATATATATATATAAAACTATATACACACTACCAACCAAAGGGAACTCCCCAAAAGGGAAAGGGAAGGGAAAGGGAAAAGGGAAAAAAAGGGATAAAAAGGGATATAAAAGGGACAAAAAGGGACAAAAAGTTAAATACTCCCCTCGAGAGGAAGCAAGCCACACCACACAGCTACCAGCACTGTCCGCCTCTCAAGGCCAACCAGACACGCCAGGCCTCACTCCCTCACCCGGGCAGAGCGATAGTAGAGTTACCTCCACCTTGGGTTCACCGGAAGAAAGAGAGCAAGAGCTTCCTCTCTCTCCTTATTTATACTCTTGCTTACGTAAAATCGTATGGAATACTGGGAACATGACCTTGGTTCCTTGGTTACAACCTGATCACCAAGGAAGGCCTAGATTCAAAACCACTACAGAAAGGCATCCAGTACCTGAGAGAACTAGCAGTGTTGGAAGCCATCTCATCTACAGTGACCTAGAAAACTATGAGGCCTCCAATGATCCAGAGGATATCCTGTGCACATGAGTCATATGGAGGAAGGTAATTAAAAGTGCCTCTGCATCATATTCTAACAGTTTGGCAATGAAGTATTGCCTGGATATGGATACACTAACTGTGGAGAGAGCGTCTTCCTGACTCCAATGGGCCAGCACCTTGACTGTCAGGGGCACCCCAAGAAATCAGTCCTCTCCTGCCCTGGTCAGAGGGAAAGGAAGCCCCAGGCACATTCTGGTTCTTCCTGCCTGACCAGGGGTTTTACATAAAGTGGGATGGGGAATCCATCCTCAGTCTGGAAGCCTATGTACCCAAACTGAGAGGGAAGACAGCTGTTAAGAAGGTACCATCCAAGAAGGTTCTCAGTGTAGTTCCTGTAGAGACACAAAGCGTCAATCAACGATCTCCCAGACATAGAAGAACTGAGATCACCTCACTTGGTCCTGGTGAGGGAACTTCTGGTCTGGCACTGCAAGTGTCAGTCAGTGAACACTCCAGTGAAGAACAGGAATAGAGGGTCTTTGGAGGAAGAAATGGATGACTGGTGTGGGAAGATGGCTGGGGTTAAAATTAGAGAAGACTAAAAATTACAGGGTAAAATGCACCTGCTACTCCCTGAATGGAATGCTGTCAACGTGCTCCGCAAAGACTTCCCATACAATGATAAGCACCTGCTATGGGAGATGCAATGGAGGGTGGAGTGGAATGGAGACACCGCAACCTCCTTCCATAGAAATCTCTGCAGGGAGGGGAACATAGTGGTACTTTGCAATTCATAAGACCATATAGTACATGTCAACTGATGCTGAAAAACCTTGGAATGTGAACTGCTCAGAGACTTTTTTTTCTTTAAACAGCAAAGGTATTTATTTATTCAACATTGGGAGCAAGCCAGCTGGCACTGGACAAACTTGCTTGAAGACATCAATGCAAAACAGGGTAATTTATACAGTCTAACTCCATGATTACAACATCTTAACATACATATTCATATGATTACAACATCTAATCATGCATATTGATAATAGGCGGAGTCTGGGTAGAACATAGGGCAGTGCTTTCCAGATTCTTCTCTGGGTAGTGGCCGTACCTATCAGCAGTGAAAACTGTAACACTACCGAGATTTTCAGACCGTGGGTTCACACTGATACTCTGCTAACAGCGAAGACAAAGACGCAAAATCATAAAATGGTCAAATGCTCTTTATTGCAGTGTGAGCTAGTTTTTTATCGGTAAAGCATGGAATGTGTGGAATTTAGGAGGATTTTTAGGGAGTCTAACATGCAAGGGAATATCTAAACAAGGGGACGGCAGATGGAAGGGTAAAAATGATAAATTCTACTAACAGGGCTAGTGAGCTGTATCAGGGATTGTTGATATTTTTTGGTCTGCGTTTGACCCAGCCACGTGCAAAAGTTTTGTTCTTTGCCAAGTTCACTGATAAATGGGAGCTTGTCCTTGGAGAGACAGTTTCTTGTATAAACTATTTTAATTGGTGTTCTGTAATTGACTCATTGTCTGTAAAGGACATTTGAAGGAGAAAGTGAAGAGGAGAGGATGAAATAAAGCCCCCAGACCCAAATACATAAGACCTCTTGAGTGAAACAGCGTATGTGAGAGAGGAGTTCCAAAGTTCTCATGCATGCGCTGAAGGGGTACGCTTACACAACAGGGGGAGGGACCAAAGGCCTCTAGCTGGGCGGTGCTGACCACACCAGCCCAGGTAGATATCACCGGTTAATTGGATAAAAATGCAGATGATTCGTGCTTGAGGCTCTCAAGCTTCACATCAAGGACAACGTTGCCTTTTGGGGGGACACCCGCTATCTTGTGAGCCTGCCGACCCTCCGAGGATGCAGCCTCTGCTATGGGGAATTCTGGTTATCCTGGGGTCGGTAAGACAACCTCGTAAAATACACCTGTGTGAGTGGGGGTTTCACTGAGGGCTTAGTTTACTCCTGTCCTTTCCTGTCTCTCAGGTCCCCATTTACTTGGCCATTTTTTGTAATAAATACTGGGTTTATTGTTGATGTCGTGGTTTTGCCCACCAGCCCATCCCTAGGGCTGAGAATGGTTTTGTCCAGGTGGATTTCCGGACAAGAAGTCAATTAAAACTCTCAGTAACGCCTTTGCTAATTACATATTTAAGAAAACGGAAGAGAAGGTTCGTGGCGCAGTTGAAATTAGGGGCAGCAACCATGTAGAAGAGGCAGTGGGCCCAAGGAGGGCAATGCCCCCTCCTCCCCCGGCTTGGGCCGGGGGCAGATGTGGCACTGAATCCTCCCTTCTCTCTTGTAAGAGAGTGAAGAAAAAAAAGTTTAAAAGACTGACTGCTTGGACGAAGAACCGCGGTAGAAGAATTCAGGCAAAGAGATAAGGGACTTCCAAGGTCAAAGCTGGCAGTCGGAGGAGAGAGAAGTTAGGAGAGGGAGGCTACTTCTTCCCCCTTTTGGTCTCTCTCCCTTCAGCAGGGAAGAGACTAAAAAAATAAATCCCTGCTACCTGTAGAAGATTGTTGGGATGAGGAGACCCCCCATGCAGCTCACAGAGTAGCTTGTAGATGTACCAGGAAACCAAGACTTCATGAGAGGGACTGAGATAAGACAGAGTTTTGTTGAAGATTTATAACCCTTGAAGGGGACGATGCTCATGCCGGAGCGAGGATGGCTCGGATAAGCTTGGGATCTCAGTGAGAGATCCATGTTGTTGGCGCTGGGGATTTGTGACCCTGAGAGAACCTCACGCTGGAGCAAGAACGACTCGGGTGAGATGTGGGGATCCAAGTAAGGGATCCATGCTAGACCCATGCTGGAGAGGTCTATCAAGGACTGTTCTCCCGTGGGAGGGACCTCCATAGGGAACAGGGATGGACTCATAAGCCATTATTCCCTGTAACCCTGTGGAAGAAGATCCATGGTAGGCAAGTGTCCCCTTGTAGCCCATGGAAGAGAAGACCTTCAGGGCCTGGGTAACCCCCCAGCCTCTGGTCTTAGCCCAAGAGAGGGGTAGGCCCAGCCCTGGAGGTCGACACAGAGAAGGAAAAAGAGTTCCAGTTGCGATGAGAGTGCTGCAGAATTACTAGAGAGAGAACTGGAACTCTGAGAATGGAGAAAAGGACTGCTTCTCCTCCTTGGACTGATATAAAGGGGGGAGGAGTATTTCTGTAAATACTTAGTACTTTTACCTAAGTAACATTATTGTAGATGTAGTTCTTTAGTAGTTTTTATTTTGATTTTACTAGTAATAAATGTTCATATTATTTTCCCAAATCCAGTCTCTTTTGTCGGCATAAACCTTCTCTCAACTAATAGTAATTGTGTGAGGAGTGTGAGAGCAAATTGACCCAGAGCAAAACCACGACAGTTGAGCTCTCAGCAGTGTCTTGGTTTTCAATCTTGGCATCCTTTCAAACTCACTGATACATGAGCTTAGGGTTTACAATTGCAGATAGAGGCAGGGTCTAACAGTAATCGAAACTGCACATTACATACAAAGCAGGGTATTTCTCTAACAACATTGTTACTAAATTGAATAAACAACACTTCTTTAACATGAAAAGCAGTTTTCTGAGGTAGAAGATCAGCTGTTGTCCAGTAGTTTTGTTGCATTCCAAAGTTGTCTTTGCTCAATTCTCTTTTTCTTCAGAGATTTTTCTCCACCATGAATATATCTCTTGTGGGGAACTTCAACATGTTCTGGTCTTCCTCCTCAAATAGGGGGTCTATTTCTCTTTTACCTCGCTTTGACCTCTCTACCTCCCAATTGTTGGTGTCCCAGTTACTGAAGCTTGCAAAAACCCTTGACTCTAAACCCTTTTCTCCTATTCAAATGTCTGCCTTGTCTTAATTTACGGTCTCTAGGTTGATTGTATAGCGTTTCTAGTATTCTTCTTAGGTTTAGGTCCAGTAAGCAGAACAGAACAAGTTTGTCTTAGCAGTACAGGAAGAGCAGGTATCGAGGGGGTCTTTCTCAACAGAGCAAGATATCTCAGTTAACTCTTTTAGGTCTTGCTCTAATTTCACAACCAAAGGAGAGAGATGAAAATGTTCTGCTGCTAAACCAACAACTATGCTGAAATCCCTCTCCATCTGAGATGCCAAGATACAACCACCCCCATTAAGCATATGAAGTGAAGGGAATTTAACATCAATCAGAGATGAAAGTACTTATGACTAAAGTCACTAAAGCTCCACCTAAAACTAAAGAGATAGTATAAAAGTAAGTTGAGAATAGGGGGAAAATTGAGGAAGACTCCACTGAAACTGCTGGAATCAGTCTACGGGCTCAATCTCTCTTCCCCCCCTATAGGGACACCTATTGGGTAAGAATCATACTTTATGCATGCTAAATATTGCTGTTAGGATTAGACCCCGCTTTATAGTAGATTGCTTTAAACATGTTTTTGCAGTCAGATACTATCACCAGCAACTCTCGAACCTTATTAACCTGTCACAACTTTGTATTAATAGTGTTATCCCATAAACTGTTAGAGTCCTTTACAGGTGCTAGAAGTTGCCAGCAGCAGATAAGACATTGGAAAGACCCACTCAGGGGTCTCCCTTATGCTGTTGGCCTAGTTCCCCTGAAAAGGGCAGTCAAATCACTCTCTGATCCAGTGAATCTGTTTGGTGAAGGGTCCCCTTACAGGACACTGACAAACTGGTCAGGCATAAGGGTCTTGGCTTTCCTAGGGCACTGACAGACAAATAAATCACTAAAGGTCGAGAAAATCTCCCCACACTAAGGGTCGGGTAACCCCCATCTTTTCTCATGACAACTGGATATACTGGACTGTGTGGATTCCATGGTCTGGCACACCAGATCCACAGAAGTATAAGGCCTTAGTAGACACTGGTGCACAGTGTACACTGGTGCCATCAGGGTATAGACACGTGGTGGTTTTAATCCAGGCCTTCCTTGGTGATCAGGTTGTAACTAAGGAAGGGGCAGTGTTCCCAGTATTCCATACGATTTTTACGTAAATCGTGGTATAAATAAGAAGGGAGGAGAGGCCTTCGCTCTCTTCTCTTCCGCCGAAGTTCGGGAACAGTGGGTTCCTGCATTCGTCTCGCTTATCTAAGGTTGAGGCCTGCAGCATCCACTGGTCTGCCACGTGGAAGCTTGGAGAGTGCTGGCTGTGTCTGCCAATCCTGCTTTCTAAGGGACGTGGTGAGATTTGTTTTACTAGTTATTTTATTAGTTCTCGGGTTTGATTGCGCTTATCTATTCGGTGTCCCTTTTTGTTTCCTTTTGTCCTTTTTTCCCCTTTCCCTATCCCTTCGGGGGGTGTTTGGATTCCCGTTTGCTGTGTACGTAACATCTTAACTGTAATATACATAAAATATATTTTTTATATAACTAGCTTGGTTTTCAGGTTCTTCAATTTGCATAGTTTTTTTCCTTTGCCCTGGGGGAAGTAGAAAGGGGGGAAGAGAGGGGTTGCTACTGGGGGGTTGAGCATTTGGCAGGGAGCCAAGTCCGAACCATCACAACACACAGAACCCATATGGATCTCTGGACTGACAGAGGGATGCCAAGAATTGTCTGTAATAGAGGCTGAGGTGAGCTTAACAGGGGAAAAGTGGGGAAAGCATCCCATTGTGACTGGTCCAGAGACCCCTTATATCCTTGGCATAGGCTACCTCAGGAGAGGGTACTTCAAGGACCCAAAAGGATACTGATGGGCTTTAGCCACCATGAACTCAGAGAAGATAAAACAGCTATCTACCCTGCCTGGTCCCTTGGAAGATCCCTTCATTTTGAGATAGTTTCAAGTTAAAGAACAGGACAGTGTACCAGTGGCAATACACACACCAAGACTCCCTGAGTCCTGTCCATGAGATGATTCATCAACTGGAGAGCCAAGGAGTGATCACTGAGACTTACCTTTCAATAGTCACATATGGTCAGTCCAAAAGTCTGACAGAGGGTGGGGGTTAACAGTAGGCTATTGTGACCTGAACGAAACAATGCCACCACTGAGTCCTGCTGTAGAATACATGTTAGAACTTGTCCTAGTTGGAGCAGCCGGGACCAGTTCATCACTGTGTGGGTGTAACCCAAACTGTGTATTCTACACCCTCTATGTCATTTCCCAGAAACTGTTTAACAATAGACCATTTTCGGCAGCTGTCCAGAGCACACCTGACCCCTCTGGCTATAAGCTGAGTGTTAAGAAACCTGTGGGTTTCAAGATGACTGGCAGGCAGGTGGTCACCTGGGCAGTCACACTCCTGCAGCTGGGTAGGGCCCTGCTCCAGTTCCCATGGCCTATCGCCATGTTGCATGCATGGGAGACACTGCCACGCTGGTCTGTGAAGCCGTCGACATGGAGGAACCTCCACTAGGGAGTTCACATGGATGAGTGCTGCTTCTACTTCGATGTCGGCACGGCAGAAAGGGGTGAGCAGATGGCGGATGGTCGCCTGCCGTAGAGGACAGTTGTTGGGTCGTGGGGTCAAACGGGCCTGAGGGAACCTTGGACACAGGGGAGGGAAGGCAGGGCAGTCTCGTTTGGAGGGCTGTGAGGTAGGTGGTGGATTCTCCATCCCTGGAGATATTTAAGAAGAGACTGGATGTGGCACTTAGTGCCATAGTCTAGTAACTGTGGTGGTAGTGGATCAAGGGTTGGAATTGATGATCTAAGAGGTCCTTTCCAACCCATCTGATGCTATGATTCAATGATCCTAGGAGAAGGACAACTCTAATTTCAAACCTGGGTAGATGAAGCTCAGCCCTGTGAGGCCATCCATCCAAGAGAAGGATACTCTAATAAAATCTACATCCTGAGGATTTCGCTGTCACTGCCCAAGCTTACTAGGCCCTGGCAGATGAACCTCAGGAGTAAAGGGTGGGACCAGTTCTGTGCATGCTGAGTCTCACCTAAAAAATCCACTGCACAGGCTTGAAGGATATATCCACACTTGTAAAGTCCTGTAGCAACAGACGAGGGACAAAATGACAGGTGATAAGGTGCACTGGAAGTCGCAGACCCAACCCTGCATGAAGGCGGTTCAGACTGATCCCAGAGATGACAGTCTTGTTTAGCAACATCCTGAATGACCAAGCAGCCTTTTTCAAGGAGACCACTGCTTGCTCCATATGGAGAGGGGTCTAGAAAAGGTGGCCTAACCAAAGTTCATATCTCCACCCTTCACCCGGTTGGTTAACCACAGCCAATGGGCATCTTCTGATGCAGTCAAATAAAGTTAAAGAGACAAAGGCATACACCTGCCTTTAAAGGTGTGTCCAAATTGACACTTGCATGATGGAACATCAGAACCATGCTTGATACTGCAGATAGTGGACATCCTGAGCATCACTCTGCTCTAATTACCCACAAACTGTCATGACTTAGCATCAACATTGCTGCTCTCAGTGAAGTTCGTCTCCATGAGGAAGGCAGCCTTAGAGAATATGGTGCCGGTTATACACTCTACTGGTCAGGTAAACCCAGATCTAAAAGGCATCTCTCAGGAGTTGGCTTCATGATTAAAAACTCTATTACCTCTAAACTTGAAAACTTGCTGACAGGTCATTCCATTCATATTATCTCCTTATGCCTCCTACTACACAACAAGCAACATGTTGTTCTCCTTAGTATATATGCCCCAACTCTCCAAGCTGACCCTGTCGAAAAAAATAAATTCTACACCGAGCTGCATCGCCTCACCCAAAAGGTTCCTTCAGATGATAAGATCATAATTCTTGGTAATTTCAATGCCAGAGTAGGAAAGAACTCTGAAACCTGGAAAGGAGTACTAGGCAAGCATGGTGTTGGAAACTGCAATGATAATGGTCGCCTTCTGCTAGAGTTTCGTGCAGAGCAGCAGCTCACCATCCCCAACACTATCTTTCAGCAGAAAGATAGTTTGAAGACAACCTGGATGCATCCTCAATCCAAACATTGGCACCTCATTGATTATATCTTGGTGCGACAGAGGAATGTTTGCGATGTTCATCATACCTGAGTGCAGAATGTCAAACAGATCATCGCCTTGTGCCTTGTAAACTTAACTTCCACTTTAAATTCAAACCTAAAATGGGTGGCATTCCAAGGAGGAGACTTCAAGTTAACAACCTTCAAACAGCTACAGTGAGAGACAGCTTCCAGGTAAATCTTCAAGCTAGACTCGAAGATCATTCCATACATCCCTCTCCTGAAGCTCTTTGGCAACATAAAAATAGCATCCTGCACTCCTCTGAAGAATCCTTAGGGTTCTCCTTCAAAAAAAACAAGGACTGGTTTGATGAAAACAATCAAGAGATCCAGGAATTGTTGATAAAAAAGAGTTACTCACCAAGCACACCTTACTCAGCCATCTTGAAATGTAAGAAAAGCAGCCTTTCGTCTTGCATGCAGTAAGCTCCAACAGAAACTTCGAGATATCCAGAAAAGTGGTGGATCAATCTAGCAGAAAAGATTCAATTATGAGCAGACTCAGGTGATTACAGAGGGTTCTATGAGGCCTTGAAAGCAGTGTATGGACCTACACACCAGGTTCAAAGCATCTGCACTTTACTCAGTGCAGATGGTCAAATGCTTCTCACAGATAAAATTTCCATTCTGAATTGATGGTCTGAACATTTTCAGACTCTTTTCAGTACCAACCATGTAGTTCAAGGCTCAGCAATTCAGTAGATTACACAACAAGGAGTGAAAAATGAATTGGACATTGCCCCTACTATGGGAGACACTCTTAAGACCATACAACAGGTGAAAACTGGCAAGGCAGACAGGGTTGATGGAATTCCACCTGAAGTCTGGAAGCATGGAGGTCAAGCACTCCATGCTAAGTTTCACGAGTTTGTGGTGCACTGTAGGGAACGAGGCGAACTACCATCAGATCTTCATGATGCAGTCATCATCACTATGTATAAGAAGAAAGAAGATAAATCAAACTGTTCAAATTATCGAGGTATTACTTTGCTCTCCATTGCTGGTAAAACCCTTGCAAGAATACTTCTGAACAGATTAATACCTGCCATAGTAGAAGACCTTCTACCTGAAAGCCAATGTGGTTTCAGAGCCAATAGAGGTACCACAGACATGGTATTTGTTCTCAGACAACTGCAAGAAAAGTGTAGGGAACAGAATAAAGGGCTATGTAACTTTTGTTGATTTCACCACAGTTTTTGATACTGTGAGCAGAAAAGGTTTGTGGCAGATTTTGGAACGATTAGGATGTCCTCTCAAGTTCCTCAAAATGATCCTTTTGTTTCATGAGGATCAGCCTGGTCAAGTCAGATATGGCCATGCACTTTCTGAGCCAATGGTGTGAAGCAAGGTTGCTTTCTTGCACCAACTTTATTCACAATCTTCTTCAGCATTATGTTCCAAAGGGTCAAGGCAAACCTCGATGAAGAAAACGATATCTACATCCGATATCATACCGATGGAAGCCTATTCAACCTAAGGCATCTGAAGGTCCATACTAAGACCTTAAATCATCTTGTCTGTGAGCTGCTTTTTACTGATGATGCTGCCCTCGTCACCCACACAGAAGTAGTTCTGCAACGCTTAACATCCTGCTTTGCAGAGGCTGTTGAGCTTTTTGGACTAGAAGTCAGCTTGAAGAAGACCAAAGTTTTCTACCAACCTGCACCTCAGGAAGTCTTTCATCATCCCCATATCATCATTGGTGAATCAGAGATCAAGTCAGTCCAGCAGTTTAATTACCTGGGAAGCATTATCTCCTCGGATGGTAAAATTGACAAAGATAGACAACAGGTTAGTAAAGGTATATAGAGCTTTCTGAAAACTCAGGTGTAATAACCACCTGAAGAAAAGTACAAAGATAAGTGTTTACAGAGCCATTGTTTTGTCTACTCTTTTATATGGGTCTGAATCATGGGTCATTTACTGCCACCACTTGCTACTCTTAGAATACTTCCATCAACGCTGCCTCCGTACAATCCTAAACATCCACTGGACTGACTATATAACTAATGCATCTCTTCTGGAACAGGCAGAGGTTATAAGTATTAAGGTCATGCTGCTGAGAACACAGTTGCTTTGGGCAGGGCACATCTCCAGGATGGATGACTACCGCCTCCCTAAGGTTGTGCTCTATGGTGAACTTGCCACTGGATGTCACAAGAGAGGAGCCCCGGAGATAAAAGGACTCCCTGAAACAATATTTCAGCCTTGGACATATTGATCATCATCGTTGGTCTACTCTGGCCTCCAGTCGGGAGACATGGAGACACACTCTTTATAACGCTGTTGCTTCTTTTGAGAACACGCATAGAATCATTCTTGAGGAAAAAACACAACGCAGAAAGAACCGTGTCTTGTTGATGCTGCCTAAGGAGACTTTCCGCTGTGCCTTTTGCAATCAGACTTGTCTATCTCACATTGGCCTTTTTGCTTACAACGAGCATGGGTAGAGTCCTTCTCAAATCTTCGTTTGCAAAGCCTAACCATGATGATGAAGAGGCCTGTGAGACAGGAGGATGTTCCTGCCCTCATGCCCACAAATCATCCACTGTGGAACTCCCCGCCCTAGGGGAGGTGTTGGGCATTCTTGCCTGAACCTGTGTGTATATAATCTTGGGATCTTTGGACTTCTGGTACCACTCGTGGGATCCAGAGGAGGACCAGAACCTTCACCAGAATGCAACCACCATTCTCGACCAGACTGTGACCACCACTCTCAACCGGACTGCAACCACTGCTCTGAACCAGACTGCAACCATCACTTGCACCAGCAGCTTCTTCCTCTCCTTTTACTTTTAGACTCAGGGGGCCCACTTGAGGCTCAGCATGGGGATATCGAACACCATTCTGTTCGTGCCTCAGGGTGCCGGGTTATACATCTGGGGTTTTTGTGAGTTAAAACCAATTGTTGATCTGTATAATTGTACTTATTGTATTATTATTTTTATTAAATTGTAATTCTGACTTATAATCTCTTTTGAGTTGGTTTAATTTCACCTGTCAGTTTGCCTTTAAACCAGCACATTTTTGGCATCTCAAGTGAGACCTGAGAGAGAAGTCAGAATCACGATTTCATTTTAAGCATTTGTGTGTTTGGATACAGAAACTCCCTGATCACCATGTTGCTTGATGTATTCACATGGATGTTGTATCTGAGTCTGTTCATCTTTCCACATGTGGGGAACTATTTGCCTATTTTGATGCTCTCTTTAGGACCAGGGTGAGGGATCAAAATTGCTTTATTAATATACTATGTTTATGTCATCCGAACATCAGAAGCAGCGAGTTTCATTGTAAATGTGTATTCAGTCTTGTTTGCCTGTCCTGGTTTGGGTTGCTACCTCTGGGACCTCATTAAAAATCGCACCCAGCCTTTTGGGGGAACAGGAGTGAATGTTTATTTCCAGCCTTTACCTCTTTCTCCTCCTTCAGACCTGCTACAACAGTCTTTGAAAATATTGAGTTTCCTTTTGATGTTAAAGACAGTGTAATGTTGCTGTTAGAACTACTTTGTCTGCTCTGTATTGTCTACACCATGCTTAGGGTCAGAACAGGGCCTACTAGGGAGGTTGTCTGGAGGTCTACCGTGGTAGTGGATAATGTTGAGTGGTACAGGAAGTGGGACTATATCAGCCAGTATTTGGAGAAGTTCTCTCCTCCAACGATGTGGAAATTCACCCCTGAACAACTGCAGGATCCTGTTAGTGTGATAAGACTGGTGAAGGAAAAATAGTCTGGCAGCTCCAGAGATGGCCAGTTCACAGCAACCTGCTGGGCCCTGGTCACTGCCTACTGGACACTACTTGGTATGGTACAGCACCATCAGGGGGAGGAAAGAAGGAGCAAATCCACAGGCACCGTGTCCACCCAAACCACGACAGAGTCAGAGGGAAAAAGAAATAAATCAACCAGCACTGTGTCCACACAAACCATTGAGGAGCCAGAAGGACAACAGAAACCAATAGCAGTCTCCCCTGTTCAGGAAAGGAAATCAAAGACTAAATCAGTTTGTATAGTGAAGGATGACGAAGAGGCAGGACCTTCACATCCAGGGGAGGAGACAGAGCCAGAAATAATCACTCAATCCCTATCCCTAGGTGAGTTACATGAGCTCTGGGGAGAGTTCATGTAACAGGTGAATGAGTCCATTCTCATCTTGCTGCTCAAAATCTGGGCCGTCACCACTAACGATACAGTTCTAGATGGGAGTGAAGCAAGGGAACTGGGATTGAATCTGAGAAATCCAGTAAGGAAACTGCCCAGTAACTTTTGGTCTTTTGAGCGGCAACGGTATTTATTTGACGACGTCAGGAGCAAGCATGGTTTGTACCACAAAGTACTTGCTTGAATGTAGCGGTAAAAAACAGGATAATTTATACAGTCTAACCTCCGTGATTTCAACATCTTACATACATAGTCATATGATTGCAACATTTAATCATACATATTGATAATAGATGGGGTATAGGCAGAGTTCAGGGGGAGCTTGGGGCAGAACTTTTCTTGACCCTCAATTCTGGGGGTACATCTGCCTTTCTTCATCATTGAGACTGGGGTCTTTGTAGTCTTCCTCAATTTGACCTCTCTAACTTTCCATTGTCTTCGTCCCAGCCATTGAAACTTGGAGAGAACCATGGTTTCAGGTCTATTTTACCTATTCAAATGTCTACCTTAGCTTACTTTGCCCTAATTTATTACCCCTAAACCCATTGTATAATGCTTCTAACATTCTTCTCTAGTTTGGGTCCACTGAACTGAACAAAACAAAATCTCCTTTAGCAACATAGGCCGAGCAGATATAGAGGGGAAAGTTTTGTCAGAGCAAGATACTCGGTTAACTCTCATTAGGTCTTGCTCTTGCTTCAGGATCTTTGTCTCAAGATGCAGTCATTGATCAGGGGATTGGAAAGAGGCAGGAAACTCAGCCTCTGGCAACAACTATTCTCCAGTGTGAGGGAGAGATATCTTTGTAAGGAGAACCTCCACATACAGCAAGGACAGTGGAACACGATGGAAAAAGGTATCTGGTGCTTAAGGGAATTAACCATACTGGGGATAATCTTTTCAGAGGATGAACGATTCCCTAAAAGTCCAGATGGTGTACAGTGCACATCTCAAATGTGGTTAAAGTTTGCACGGTTCAGACCAGAAATGTATTCCCACTACTTAGTAGTGTTGCAATGGAGGGAGGGAAAAGACAAGGTGGGTGCATTGGTTAGTAAACTCAGGATTTATGAAGACACTATCACCTCCCCATTATGAGCCCACATCTCATCAGTGGAAACCAAACTGACCAAACATGTCCGAAGCCTGGAAGAGAAGACTGAAGAGGGCCACCAGAAGCTAAGAGAGGAAATTAAGGAAGGGATCTTCCATATCTCACCAGGACAAACAAGAGTCTCTGCTATCAGGAGCAGGCATCCCCCAACTAAGGAGAGAGGGTACACTCCAGGTGGCAATCTATGGTTTTACTTCCATGAGCATGGAGAAGATATGAGGAAGTGGGATGGAAAACCCACCTCTTCCTTAGCAGCCCAGGTACATGAATTGAAAAGAGGAACAAGTACCACAAGGAACGATGATATATCTGATCCTCTTGAAGGGACCTCCAGGTTACTTACAAGAAGAGCGCAGTGAGTACCATGACCAGCACTAGGGGTGACCCGTCTTTAGCCAGGTAGAGGAGAGGGACAGTTGGGTCTATTGGACAGTGTGGATTCAGTGGCCTGGCACATAAGACCCACAAAGATATAAGACTTTAGTTGAAACAGGCGCACAATGTACTTTGATGCCATCAAGATACGTAGGGACAGAATCCATCTCTATTTCTGGGGTGACAGGGGGTTCCCAACAACTGACTGCACTGGAAGCTGAAGTGAGCTTGACTGGGAAGGAATGGCATAGACACCCCATCGTGACTGGCCCAGAGGCCCCATGTATCCTTGGCATAGATTACCTGAGGAGTGGGTATTTCAAAGACCCAAAAGGACTACATTAGGCCTTTGGCATAGCTACTGTGGAGAAAGAGGAAATTAGAGAGTTGAACACCTTACCTTTTCTCTCAGAGGACCCTTCATCTGTGGGACTGCTGAGGGTTGAAGAACAATTGGTACCCATGACCACAGCAACAGTACACTGTCTGCAATACTGCACCGACCAAGACTCCGTGGCTCCTATACACAAGATGATCCATGAACTGGAGACCCAGGGGGTGGTCAACAAGACTGGCTCACGCTTTAATAGCTCTATATGGCCAGTGTGTAAGTCTAACTGAGAGTGGAGGCTGACGATGGGTTACTGTGGACTCAATGAAGTCACACCACCCCTCAGTGTTGCTGTGCCAGACATGCTGGAGCTTCAGTACGATCTGGAGTCCAAGGCAGCCAAGTGGTATGCTACCATTGACATTGCCAATGCAATCCATTCCTTTATCAGCAGAGTGCAGGCCACAATTTGCTTTCCCTTGGAGAGGTGTACAGTACACCTGGAATTGTCTTCCCCAGGGGTGGAAACAGTCCCACCATTTGCCATGGACTGATCCAGACTGCACTGAAAAAAGGATGAGGCTCCAGAACATCTACAGTACATCAACAACATCATTGTATAAGAGAACACAGCAGGGGAAGTCTTTGAGAAAGAGAGAAGATAATCCATATTTTCCTAAGAGCTTGTTTTGCCATTAAACAAAGTAAGGTCAAGGGACCTGCTCAGGAAATTCAGTTCCTAGGAGTGAAGTGGCAAGATGGATTCCTCCAGATTCCAATGGAGGTGATTAACAAAATAGCAGCCATGTCCCCACCAACCAGCAAGAAGGAAACACAGGCTTTCCTAGGTGCCATGGGCTTTTGGAGGATGCATATCCTTGAGTACCGTCAGACTGTAAGTCCTCTCTACCTTGTGACACAGAAGAAAAATGATTTCCAGTGGGTCCCTGAACAACAACAGGCCTTTGAACAAATTAAGCAGGAGATTTCCCATGCAGTAGCCCTTGGGCCAGTCAGGACAGGGCAGGACATGAAGAACCTGCTCTACACTGCAGCAAGGAAGAATGGTCCTTCCTGGAGCTCTGGGGAGACACGAGGACGACCGCTGGAATTCTGGAGTCGGGGCTACAAAGGATCTGAAACCAGCTATATCCCAACTGAGAAAGAGATCCTGGCTGCTTATGAAGGAATTTGAGTTGCCTCAAAAGTGATCGGCACCAAAGCACAGCTCCTCCTGGCACCCTGACTACCAGTGCTGGACTGGATGTTCAAGGATAAAGCTTCTTCTACACATCAAGCCACCGATAAATAAGTGGATTGCTCTAATAACACAGAGAACCCGGATAGGGAATCCTAATTGCCCTGGGATTCTGAAAATTATCACCAACTGACCTGAAGGTGAGGGTTTCAGACTATCCTCTGAAGAAGAAGAGGAGCAGGTGACACAGGCTGAGGAGGCCCCACCATATAACCAGCTACCAGAAGATGAAAAGCAATATGTTCTCTTTACGGATGACTCCTGTTGCATTTTAGGCACAAACCGGAAATGGAAGGCATCCATATGGAGTCCCACACGGCCTCTATGGTATTGTAGAAGGTGGTCAAAATACAGGTAGGGGGAAGCCTGCCAAGTTAACTACATCACACCTCCCCAGACCTGCCAAGGCAAGCGCTAAGTGCTGACCATGGTAGAAACCACAACTGGATGGCTGGACACATACTCCGTGCCTCATGCCACTGCCCAAAATACCATCCTGGGCCTTGAAAAGCAAGTCCTTTGGTGACATGGCACCCCAGAGAGAATTGAGTCTGACAATGGATCAGACCCAACCAACATGGGTTTAGGAGGGGCAGATCCTATTTGACCAACCTGATCTCCTTTTACCATCAGGTGACCCACCTGGTGGATGAGGGAAAGGCTGTGGATGTGGTCTATCTGGACTTCAGCAAAGCCTTTGATACTGTCTCCCATAATATACTCCTGGAAAAGCTGGTAGCCCACGGCTTGGACAGGGGCACTCTCTGCTGGGTCAGAAACTGGCTGGAGGGCCAGGCCCAGAGAGTGATGGTGAACAGGGCTGCATCCAGCTGGTGACCAGTCACCAGTGGTGTTCCCCAGGGGTGGGTGCTGGACCCAGTCCTTTTTAACATCTTTATCAATGATTTAGATGAGGGGATTGAGACCATCATCAGAAAATTTGCAGATGACACCAAGTTGGGAGGGAGTGTCGACCTGCCAGAAGGCAGGAGGGCTCTGCAGAGGGATCTGGATAGACTGGAGAGATGGACTGACTCCAATGGAATGAAGTTCAACAAGACCAAGTGCTGGGTCCTGCACTTTGGCCGCAACAACCCCCTGCAGCGCTACAGGTTGGGCACAGAGTGGCTGGAGAGCAGCCAGGCAGAAAAGGAC
The DNA here is from genome assembly GCF_003031625.1 of Empidonax traillii. Lineage (NCBI taxonomy): Eukaryota > Metazoa > Chordata > Aves > Passeriformes > Tyrannidae > Empidonax > Empidonax traillii. Next base: position 147,714 of record NW_020956355.1, on the reverse strand, counting down.
CTGGGGGTGCTGATCGACAGGAGGCTGAACATGAGCCAGCAGTGTGTCCAGGTGACCAAAAAGTCCAATGGCATCCTGGCCTGCATCAAGAACAGTGTGGCCAGCAGGAGCAGGGAAGTGATCCTTCCCCTGTACTCTGCGTTGGTGAGACCACACCTTGAGTATTGTGTTCAGCTCTGGGCCCCTCAGTTCAGGAAGGATATTGAGGTGCTGGAGCGAGTCCAGAGAAGAGCAACAAGGCTGGTGAAGGGACCTGAGCACAAGTCCTATGAGGAGAGGCTGAGGGAGTTGGGGTTGTTTAGTCTGCAGAAGAGAAGGTTTAGAGGTGACCTCATCACTCTCTTCAACTACCTGAAGGGAGGTTTTAGCCAGGTGGGGTTTGGTCTCTTCTCCCAGGCAACCAACAATAGGACAAGGGGACATGGTCTCAAGCTCTGCCAGGGGAGGTTTAGGTTAGATGTTAGGAAGAAATTCTTTACAGAGAGAGTGATCAGGTATTGGAATGGCCTGCCCAGAGAGGTGGTGGATTCACCGTCCCTGGAGGTTTTTAAACAGCGATTGGCCCTTAGTGCCATGATATAGTAACTGGAGTTGGATCAGGGGTTGGACTCGATGATCTTGGAGGTCTTTTCCAACCGAATCTATTCTATGATTCTATGATTCTTTGATTCTAATGGGACCCATTTCAGGAACAGCCTCATAGACACCTGGGCCAGAGAGTATGGCATTGAGTGGATGTATCATATCCCCACCATGCACCAGCTGCTGGAAAAGTTAAGTGGTGCAATAGACTTTTGAAAATCACCTTGAAGGCACTGGGTGGGGGGGACTTTCAAACATTGGGAACTGCATTTAGCAAAGGCCACCTGGTTGGTCAACACTCAAGGTTCCATCAATTGAGCTGGCCCTGCTTAATCAGAACCCTTGCATACTGTAGTTGGAGATAAAGTCCTCGTGGTACATATGAAAGGTATGTTAGGAAAGATTGTTTGGATTAGTCCCAGTTTAAGGAAAGGCAAACCCATCCGAGGGATTGTTTTTGCTCATGGACCTGGTTTCACTTGGTGGGCAATGTAAAAAGATGGGGAGACACATTGTGTACCCCAAGGGGACCTAATTTTGAATGAGAATGGTCTGTAATGTTTCATTGTATATATATATGTATATAGTTTTAAAGAGTGTTAATTTGGGCATGACATAGATGGTATAGAATAAGGGGTGGATAATGTCCTAGTTGGAGCAGCTGGGACCAGTTCATCACTGTATGGATGTAACCCAAACTGTGTATTCTACACCCTCTATGTCATTTCCCAGGAACTGTTAACAATAGACCCTTTGCAGCAGCTGCCCAGAGCATACCTGATCCCTCAGGCTACAAACTGTGTTAAGAGTCCTGTGAAATAGGAAGATGTTCCTGTCCTCACACCCACAAATCACCCATTGTGGAACTCCCCACCCTGGGGCAGGTGCTGGGCATTCCTGCCTGAACCTGAGTGTATATAATCTTGGAATCTTGGGACTTCTGGTACCACTCGTGGGATCCAGAGGAGGACCAGAACCTCGACCAGACTGCAACCACTGTTCTCGACTCAGGGAGCCCACATGGGGCTCAGCACAGGGGCTATCAAACACCATCTGGGTTTTTGTGGGTTAAAACCAATTGTTCATCTGTATAATTGTATTTATTGAATTACTTTTATTACATTGTAATTCTGACTCATGATCTCTTTTGAGTTGGGTTAATTTCACCTGCCAGTTTGCCTTTAAACCAGCACAGAGCTCCAATATGGAGTCGAAGACAACTAAGTGGTGTGCTGCACCTGACATGTCTGATGGATTTTTCTTAAACCCTCTGGCAACAGAGTGAAGACCACAGTTTGCTTTCACGTGGAGAGGTGTCCAATATACCTGGAATTGACTGCCCCAGGAGGGAAGTACAGCCTCACTATTTCTCATGGACTAATACAGATTGCACTGGAAAAGGTTGATACCCCCCAACATCTACAGTATATTGATGACAACATTGTGTAGGGCAACAAGGCAGAAAAGAAAAAGTCTTTGAGAAGGAAAAACGAATAACTCAGATTCTTCTGAAAGCTGGTTTCACCATAAAAAGAAGTAAGATCAAGGGACCTACACAGGAGATTCAGTTCTTGGGAATAAAATGTCAGGATGGACGCCATCATGACCCTGTGGATATGGTCAACAGGATAGCAACAATGTCTCCACCAGCTAACAAGAAGGAAACACAAGCTTTCCTAGGCCTTGTGGGGTTCTGGTGAAGGCATATTCCAGGTTACAGTCAGTTTGTGAGCCCCCTCTCAAGTGACCTGGAAGAAGAACCATTTTGAGTAGGGTCTTGAGCAACAACAGGCCTTTGAGCAGATCAAACAGGAAATAGCTCATGTGGTAGCTCTTGGGCCTGTTTGGACCGGACCAGCCAAGCAAAATTTCCTTCTACCTCCCTGTACCCCATTCCCCTTCAATATTTAGGAATCTTTTGTGACAATTATTCAGTCTTCAAGGATGAAAGTTACTATGTTACTGGGAACCTAGTAGTAAACTGCAGCAAATTGCACCAGATTATGCTAAGAGGTAGTAGCCACCACCAGAAACAGGATGGCTTTCTGTGTACCCCGTAAAACCCTAGCACTCCCCTCACATCACCAGTCTTCCATAACATGACATGTTAATTCATTCCCCAGGATTAAGCTGAGCACAGCTGACATGTACTAATTGATCTTTCTTCTGTATTTCTAGGTATTTTGTTTAATAGTGATAGTAAACGGTGAATAATACTACTTCTTCTCAGTTAAGTATTCACAGCCCAGACACTTACTGTTGTGATTCCCAGAAAATGCAAAGAGCAGACATCCCAGTGACTATGATTCCCTCTTGGAAGTTGTTGCAGATCCTGTCTCAGAAGTTCTCTTTGTCCTTTGGTTTGATTCACTGAGTGACATAAAATAATCCATGATCTCTGAACACTGCTCTTTATAGCCAACAAAAAAGAAGTTCACTTCTGTTAGTAGTTCTGTATTTTCAATGAATAGAGATGCTAATTTCTGAAGGAAATAAACCTAAAGGAGCTGTTGTAGTTTAGATTCTCTTGTTGAATTTCCCCATGCCACCATGAGGCACGCCCCAGAGTGTCAGTTGCAGGAGAGATGGGGGTTCCCATGGGAAGTGACATGGAAGTTTGGAGAGAATAATAACATCTGGCAGGACAGGAATGCCCTCTCTTTATTCTGGCATGGCAGTCAAGAAGGAGCAGTCGTCTCTCTTTGTCCTGAGAGGGGACTCAGGAACTTCCCGCACGCACTGCTGCCTTGCTCACTCTTGCTAGGGAGCATTATCTTTGTTCTGGGACCACAGCCAAGAAGGACCCACCCAGCCACTGCCTGGGCCGGCTTGCCCCATCCCTCACTTCTCAGTTGAAACCACCCAGCTGCCACCCGCACGGACCTTGCCCACGGCCAGCTCCAGAGCAGCAGCCATCTCTGCTGATCAAGACCACAGCACCCTCCCACACTGTGGTGTCTGGAGTTGCCGCCCCTTTTTCATTGCCTGGTACCGTGGGACTGGGCCAGGACTGCATTGTTGCCTTGGCAGTGCAGAAGCGTAACAGTGATTTTTGGGTGACATTTTCTCTGTTATTGTGTGGTTGTTGTTTTGTTTGTTCTCTGTTTTTTAGTAAAAACTGTTATTTGTCTCTACATGTTGCTCAAAAGTCTCATGTTTTCAAATTTACGATAAGTCTGGATCCCTCAGGGATGGAGGGAGGACCAGAACCTTGACCAGACTGCAACCACTGTTCTCGACCAGATTGCAACCATCACTCGCACCAACAGGTTCTTCCTCTCCTTTTGCTTTTAGACTCAGGGGGCCCATGTGGGGCTCAGCACAGGGGTCAACGAACACCATTCTGTTCGTGCCCCAGGGTGCCGGGTTATACATCTGGGGTTTTTGTGGGTTAAAACCAATTGTTGATCTGTATATTTGTACTTATTGTATTATTTTTATTAAATTGTAATTCTGACTTATATTCTCTTTTGACTTGGGTTCATTTCTCCTGAAGGTTTACCTTTATACCAGCACAATCCTCCTGTGAGAAATATGTCTAATTAAAATTTCAGAGACAGACAAATAAAGTGAAACAAAAAAATTTATTTTCACCTCCCTGGGTGCACCGACCTCATGCCAGAGTCTGAGAACACACCGAGAATGGGAGGGATGAGTCCTGTTAAGGTCCCTTGATTTACATAACCACTCCCTCACTCCTCCCATGCCAAGCACCGCTTGTAATAAAATTGCCCTATTTATTTTCTACTTTCCACATTAGAAATTGACTGATCAGGATTCTTTGACTCACACAGGTGCCATTTTGTGCATTCCTTTAAGGGAATATTAGACCTCTCTTATCTATCTCTTGGTGAGGAACTCCAGATTCTAGGCTAGTTTGTGCACTCTAGGTATTGTGTTGAGATAGACACCAGAAAGCACAAGCTATGCCCTTCCCCTTCATGTTCTAGTGTCTGCACAGTGCATCCTCAAAGATCCCAAACTGGGGCAACTGGAGTCCTCCAGGTTCAACTATGAAATCTGGAATGACATACAACATTTTTCCTTAAATCCTGACAGTAGTTTAGAAAAGGGATCTCCAAAATGGGGTGCATGCACCCTAGGAACTGCACAAGATGATCCATTGGAGTGCTTGAAGAAAATATTAGAACTTCTATTTATATTCAATTTTTTATCTAAAAAATAAGAAAGAAATTAAGCTCTACACTAGTGTACTCACTCAGTAGGTCCATGTAACAGATGGTCACGTCACATACAGCATGCAAGGGTGTTCCACAACTTGGAGGGGTTGACAATGGGGCAATTACTCACTCACTTTGAGTCTATTGCAACATATTACAGTTTATGCGTACCTGGTTAAGAGGATTTATGGATTATATTTTCTAGTTTTAACTAAACTAACCCTAGTTAGTGGACAAGTGACTTAAAAAGATTCCTGCAAAGAAACCATAGATTGAAGATAACACTAATAATGCAAGTACAAGTGAAAAACAAAAAAACGAGAGCTGACACTTCGCCTACTCCTAGTACAAACTCTTTGTCAACAACATTATGAATTAAAAAAAATGAAAATCTAATTAAGTTTAATCAGTGATTTATAAAGTAATGTGATACTTAGGCCAGTACTTTAGAAAATTTCACTAAAATTAATGATAAAAATGTAGAAGTCTATTTTGAGGTTTTTTTAATAGCAAAAGACAAAAAGCCACATACCACTGAGGAAACATTTGCTCTTCCTGCTGCACTAAAAAATGGTTGAAATAATACACAGAAAGCAATATGGCAACAAACTAAAATGCAGTTCTTTGTCACACATGCTTTTGGAAGTTGCTGATGCCTCAGAGTTTGTTGGATTTTTTAACTTTTGTAGATTGTAGAAGTAACTGTGCAGTAAATGTAGATTTTAATGTAGTTGCATTATATCCCTTACATAATAGTTTACACATACCTAACCATGTTACCCCATTTCATATCAATCCCTCTAAATTCCGTTAGCGCATTTAGTCTTCTTTTCAAGGTAGAATTGTAGAAAAACACCTCTGTTTAAGAACATCACACCCTAGACCTGGACCAGAAGATATCATACAGACACAGCAACCTTCAAGCCCAGAACTTTGGAGGAAGAACTGTAGGAGGAAGAAGGTGAAGATGAGGAAGAAGGGGTCCCAAAGACCCCAGACCCAATTCTCCAAGGGGATTGTCGGGGGGCAGAACTGGGCAGAACCAAGAATGGATAGATCTGGGATTGAATGGACCTTATTATAAAATCATAGAACCACTGCCTGGGTGCATGTGCATCGTATGTATTCCACTGGACCTGCGGCCTGATTAAAGGACCTGCTCCTTTTGTCTTATACACTAAATTGGCCTGGAGACTTTTTCTCCACGGTCTCTTTTGCTGCAGGGAAAGAACAACACATCTATGAGATGCAGATTCAAATCCGTTTTATTATCAGAAGGCCACACAATATATATTCTTTTGAGTCTTGGACATGCAATCACGAGCACAGCACACCTCCATGATTGGTTAGTCTACATTGTCCACACACCTCAAGCAGTCCATCCATTGGTGGTCCTTAAAGCACACATTCCTGGGAAAAGTTTCTGTTATCACCTTTTTCTCACATTGCTTTCTGCTGACCTCTGCATTCCTGCAGCTGCAGACTTGTTCTTGTTTGTCTAACGGTCAGCTCCTGGCCTCTTTAGAACTCAGCATATTCATTTAAGACTGTTAAGGCCCCAGCATTTCCCCCCTTCTGTTTAAGCATAGAATCAAAGCTACGAAGAATACAATCCTGAAGACACCTAAAAACACACAGAATAATAAGTAATAAAACTAAAATGAAAACGAGTATAGATAGCCCTTGTTTAAGTACATCTTTTAGCCAACCTCCTACTCCCCAAGACGCCAGCCAGGCATCCAGTCCCACAGATCCTTCTTTTACATGATGCATGCGTTCCTTAAGCTCTTATAACTGTTTGTGTATGCTCTGTGAATGATCAGATAGATTCATGCAACACATTCCCTCAAAATCCTGACACCCATGCCCATAGGCTAAAAGAAAAAAATCAATGGCTGCTCTATTTTGTAAAACTGCATGTCTTAAGCTATTTACATCGCTAGCTAAACCAGTTAATATTTCAGAAGTAGAGTTAAATTGTTTTACGGCCCAACACGCCAAGGTTTTAATTTTCCTCCAATTTGCTGCTGCCATGCCTCCTGGTAGGAAAAATGATAAGGCAATGGCTCCACCCATTGTTCCAAGATTTACATTGTCATCACAATCAGGTGCTAAATCTTTGAGTTCCCTTTTTGTATTTGTGCTAGGAAAATCACCTGGGTCATCCTGTACAGGGCCCTTTGCAAACACAACACCAAACATGGCAACATTAGTAGCACAACCACAAAAATAGACAACAGAAGCAAACCTGTCTTGACCATAGGCAAAAGCCATTCTGATAGTTCCCATGTACCAACAGACCATTTAGTCAATTCTGACTAGCATTAACCTGTAATTCTTTAATACTTGCTTCCAGTCATTGAAGGCTAGCATGCATCAACTTACCATAATAAAATCTATATAATACATCCTCTTAAAATCTTAACACTTATAAAGTATTTAGGTTCACACACATAGGTATCTACACAGCTTTTTTCACTCATACAGCTTTTTTCCAGTCATTCAGAAGGTGGCCACCACAATCATCCTTCATTCACACATAGCTGGGATTTTTATTATAGTTTTGCATTTCAACCACAGATCTCAGATCCCAGTATTACTGACTGTGTGCTTCTCAGTCTGCCATCCGTGGTAGTCATGTTCAGCAACTCCACCTGTCCTGAAGAGGAATCAATACAAGGAACAAAAAAGCTTAACAAACCTAAATGAGATCCATTTTTGATCCAGCACCTGTTCATGCCCATGCATATTCTCCTTCTCCTATTTTCTTGTATTTGAAAATATGTTTGGCATGTAAAAATGCTTTCTTGACAATAACTTGCCCTATGAGTAAGCTAGCCCTGCTTTAGAATACCAAAAGTTATGCAGTATAACAGAAACAATGTTAGGTGAATTGAAAGAAGACAAGAAAATCATGTGTGTACATTTTAAATTCCCAACTGAAATTTACCTTAACCTGATGCTAGGAAGGGGAAAAGCAAAATCTGCAATTACAAAATCACAGTAACCAAGTAACCAGGAGCAATCATAGGTCGCTTAAACTTTTAACTATTCCTCAGTAAGTTCCACTTCTCTGTCAACTGTGACACTGTGACAAACTCAGTGAAAAGTACCACCCGCCATGCACATGGAAGTTCTCTTCGAAGCTCCTTTTTACCATTTTTTTTTTTTTTTTTTTTATCCAGCTGCAGTTTTAGCAGTTTTGTCACACTGCAACACTACAAGTGCCAAGCCTTGGTTCCCCCGAGACACCCTCAACCCAGGCGGTGGCCCCTGATGGTGGCTCGGAGCCTGCAGTGCCCCAGCTCCGCAGGTCCATCAACAGCGGCTCTGCCCTCGGTCTGCTCCCAGCATGGTGCTGCCCGGGCGTCCCGGTCTGTGTTGGCCCTCCCTGCCGGTGCTGTCTCCGTGCTCTCTGGATGTTAGTATCTCCGATGTTTGGAATGCAGTCAGGTCTCAGTTTCTGTCCATCTGCCTCTTTCAACCACTTGCGCTGTTAACAAAAAAGCTTACAAACCATTGCTCTTAATAGTTCAGTTAGGTTTAAGTTGCTATCGTGGCAGAAACAGATGAGAGCAGTCAGACAATTTCGCAGAGGGGTCTGCATGGGGAAAAAACAAAGGTGAGCCACAGGACTGCAGCCAGCCCGCACTTTGCTCTACAGCGGGTCTCGATCCTATGACCCTGGGATTTGCAGTCCCACGCTTTACCAACTGAACCATCTGAGCTTCTTTAACAGTTGCTGTGCTCTTTCCAAGGTAGCCAGGCTCCTGTCACGGTACCCAGGCACTCTTAAATCTTACAGCAGCTTCGTTTTGGAGTCTTAGAGTAAAATTCTTTACCCCGTGTCTTGCATCCGTGAGTGATTGCTGTGAGGAAACCATAACTTGCAAAGTAAACATACCTTTGCCTCTTGTTCAATTGCATTAACATTGTTAAAAGTTCAAAGAATGTTGTGGGCGGGCTCTACTGAATTCCACAGTTGCCGTGCTTTGCAGAACACGTGGAGGGGTGGAAGGGGAGGAGGGAGGAGGCTCCGAGCGTCTGCCTTCCTGTGTCTTCTAACAGCGCTCCATCTTGCCTCGCCCCCCCCCCCCCCCCCCCCCCCCCCCCCCCCCCCCCCCCCCCCCCCCCCGGGGGGGGGGGGGGGGGGGGGGGGGGGGGAAACGGGGTGGTTTCTATAGCAATCTGAGGCGGCTCCAGTCCCAGCCCTGGTTCCAGCTTGGCTCCAGCTCTGCTCTCCTGAGCCAGGCTACGGCTACACCAACATAATAAATCTATCAGCACCGAAGACGGTAGCTGAGTGTTAGTCTTTTCAGCCAATTTCATTAGGCTATCAACAACCACCTGTTCCACTGCTAAAGCAGTTAATTCCATCCTGCTTAATATCCCTGACTCACCAGGTCAGACCGTGCACGAACCCATCTTTCTTCGGATGCCCAGCTAAAATTCAGCTGACAGCAGGACCCTCACAGGCTCTACAGCTTGATGCAATGCGACCCTCCCCAACTGATCACCAGATGGTGTGGGCATTTCACGCGAGCGGGAAAGAACAACACATCTATGAGATGCAGATTCAAATCCGTTTTATTATCAGAAGGCCACACAATATATATTCTTTTGAGTCTTGGACATGCAATCATGAACACAGCACGCCTCCATGATTGGTTAGTCTACATTGTCCACGCGCCTCAAACAGTCCATCCATTGGTGATCCTTAAAGCACACATTCCTGGGAAAAGTTTCTGTTATCACCTTTTTCTCACATCGCTTTCTGCTGACCTCTGCATTCCTGCAGCTGCAGACTTGTTTGTCTAACGGTCAGCTCCTGGCCTCTTTAGAACTCAGCATATTCATTTAAGACTGCTAAGGCCCCAGCACTCTTTAAGCAACAATTCATAGAAAACATTGCCGAAGATTTGAAGAAACAATTATTAGAAGAAATTGCACTGAGTGGTAGGTTTGCTATATGGCTGGATCAAAGTAGAGATGTTACTAATGTGGCCCAGCTGATAGGTTCCATTTCAATAATGAAAAACATGAAGAACTACTTTTTTTTTTGTGAGTCATTGTGCTGGTTTGGGCTAGAATAGAGTTAATTTTCTTCACATTGGCTGGTATGGGGCTGTGTTTTGGATTTGTACTGGAAACAGTGTTGATAATACATGGATGTTTTTGTTATTGCTGAGCAGTTTCTGTTTTTCCCAATGCTCCACCAGCGAGTAGGTTAGGGGTGCACAAGAAGTTGGGAGGGGACACTACTGGGATAACTGATCCCAACTGACCAAGAGGATGTTCAGCATGCAAAGCTTGAGAAAGAAGAAGAAAGGGAGACACGTTCAGTTATGACATTTTGTCTTCCCAAGTCCCCACTATGTGTGATAGAGCCCTGCTTCCCTGGAGATGGCTGAACATCTGTCTGCCCATGGGAAGTAGTGACTGAATTCCTTATTTTGCTTTGCTTGTGTCTGCAGTTTTTGCTTTACCTATTGATTTGTCTTTATCTCAATCCATGAATTTTCTCACTTTTACAATTTTGTCTCCCATCCCAATGGGGCATAGTGCGTGAGCAACTGTATATTCCTTAGTTGCTGTCTGGGGTAAAACCATGACAGCACTAAAGGAAAAATACACCAGAGGAGATATGTTCTCAACAGTAAATAACTTCATTAATAAAAGTAATGTTTTATGGAAAAACTGTATAAGTATCACTGATGGAGTTGCTGCTTTGACGGGAATAAAAAAAGGATTCCAGGGTAAAGTTACAGTAGTTGATTACACCACACTTGATATTCATTCACTACCTCATTCATAGGCAAGCTATTGCAAAACAGAATTTGGAGCCAGAAGTGCACAAATTGCTACAAGATGTCATCAATATGGTTAATTTTATAAAAGCAAGACTGTTAAATACTAGAATATTTACAATACTTTATAAAGATATTGGGAGTGTCCACGAAAATATTTTGAACAATGCAGAGATTTGCTTGTTATCTCATGGAAAAGTGCATAAAGGAGTTATTGAACTTAAACATGTTACACATTTCTATTTTACTAGACGACAAGTGTTCCAAATTTGCTGATCTTATCTGTGATGACAAATGGTTGTCAGTAGTGTATTACCCAGCAGATAATTTTGAAAAAATCAACACACTCATCTGTCTTCTCAAGGTGAAGGTGACATATAATAACTGTTTTTTGAAAGAAACTCGTGCTATGGAGGGAGTGTTTTGAAAATGGATGTCTGAAAATGTTTCCATCATTATGCGATTTTGTTGCCCAAAACAATGCGTCTCCTATAAAAACTCTCATATCTGTACACTTAAAAAAACTTGGAAATTGAATTCTTAAAACATTTTTAAAAATTCAAAATTAAATTTTTTAATGGGTTTTGAAGACGCTCCAATAAGTTTGCAAGTGATTGACATCAGGGAAGATGGAAATTTGCTAGCTGAATTTCAAAAAAACCTTTGCATAATTGGTGGATAGGACTGAAAAATGAATGTCACAATTCAGTAAGCACAGCCAATGATGCATTTCTTCCATTTGGATCCATGTATCTTTTTCAACTATGACAGTCATTAAAAGCAAGTATTAAAATAAACTGAACTTAGAACCAGACCTTTGAATTGCTGTATCGCAAGGTGTTAAACCAAGATTTAAAAATTATTGAAGCATATAATCACATTGCTCTCATTAAAAAACATTATTTTTAGGAAGCATTATATTTTAGGAAGAGCAAAAAGGTTTCCTGTACATTAATAATTCTTTTTAAATTGAAATGTTTATTTTATCTCTACCTCTTCCTTTTTTAATTTCTCTATTTCTGTATGTTTCATAATGTACATAATATATAAATAAAATGGTATATAATTTATAAATAAATAAGTAAATAAATATGCAGGTTCCATGCTCAAAAATTTTTTACTGGTGGAGTGCACGAACAAAAAAGTTTTGAGACCACTGACTTAAAGGTGATGAAGTCCTCTGAGTCTTGAAAGCAAGGACAGGTGACAAAAGAGAACTACAGAGATGCTGTTTGCCACTGCAGGAAGAAAACTTGTGCAGCCAAAGCTTGATTAGAGTTCAAGATTGGTCTGTACTATGAAGGAGACCAAAAAGGGCTTTTTTAAATATGTTAACAGCAAAAGGAGATAAGATTGGTCTGCTACTTGATGAGGTCGGTCACCTCACAAATAGACACATAGACAAAGAAGAGATGTTTAATGTCTTCTTTGCTTCTGTCTTTATCATCAATGATGGATCCTGGGACCCCTGAAGCCCTGTATTGAAAGACTGTGACTGAGGGGATGATAAGCTCCCAGCTGATTCTGAACTTGTTGAGACTTGCTGCTCCAGTTGGATGCACATAAGTCTATGGGGCCTGATGGATTTCATCCCAGGGTATTGAAAGAGCTGGGTAATGTTATCATGGGACCTCTCTCCATTATATTTCAAGTGTCTTGGGAGGTCCCAGTTGACTGGAAGCTGGCAAATGTTGTCCCATTTTTCACAAAGGCTAAGAAGGAAGACCCTGGTAATTACAGGACTTAGTCCATTTACCAGCCATTCCAGTGCCTGGTAAAATTATGGAGAAGGTTATTCTGGGAGCTATTGAAAAACACTTGAGAGACAGAGCAGTCATAGCCAGCATGGGTTCACAAGGGGAAAGTCCTGCTTAACTCATTTCATTTTCTTTTATATCAAAGTCACCTACCTGGTTGACCAAGGGAGGCCAGTAGATGTGGGGTTCTTGGATCTTAGCAAAGCTTTTCATACTGTCACAGTATCCTCGACAAAAATGTCCAGCATATAGCTAAACAAGTCCATAATACATTGGGTGAACAATTGGCCGACAAGGTGGGCTTTAAGGGTTATAGTAAATGGGGTTACATCAGGCTGGTGGTCAGTCACCAGTGGGGTTCCCCAGGGCTCAATTTTAGGGCTCTTTAATGTTTTAAATGATCTGGCCACAGGAGTCAAATGTACATTAAGCAAGTTTGTTGATGATACTAAATTAGGATGAGCTGCGGATTCCCTCAAGGGTAGAGAGGCCTTTAGGAGAGATATGGATGGACTAGAGAACTGGCCAATCACCAACCATATGGAGTTTTTAAAGAACAAGTGCTGAATTCTCCACCTGGAATGGTCTAATCCTGTTTATACATACAAATTGGGGGATGAGAGACTGGCCTCATGAAAAGAGAGATGCGGGTTTGAGTTGATGGCAAGTTGAATAGGAGTCAACAGTGTACCAGGGCAGCCAAAAGGGACAACTGTGTCCTTGGATGCATGGAGCACAGTATAGCTGGTCAAGGGAGGTGATTGTCCTGCTCTGCTCTGCACTGGTGCAGCCCCACCTCAAGTACTGTGTGCAGTTCTGGGCACCTCAATATAAGAGGGACATCAAACTATTAGAGTGTGTCCATAGGAGGGCGACCAAGGTGGTGAAAGGTCTCAAGGGTCTCATGGGTTTACTCTGGGCCAATTTTCTCTCACCCCCCACACAATTGCTATGAGAAAAGGTTTATGCAGAAAAAAGAGATCTGATTTGGGAGAATAATATTAGGATTTATTATTAGTAAGGTTAAATCTAAAAAACTATATATACAACAATTCTAACTAGGCAGAAGTGCTATGTATTTACAGAAATACCACTCCCCCCTTGTATCAGTTCAGGAGGAGAAGCAGTTTCTGTTCCATTTCCAGAGCTCCAGGTCTTTTAAATAATTTTGCAGCACTCGAAAGTTCTTCTTCTATTATCTCTAAGATGACAGTTCTACTTCATTGCAGTTGGAACTGTTTCCCTGGGGATTACCCGGGCCCTGTGGGGTCCTCCATGGACTGCAAGGGGACACTTGCCTTCCCATGGTCTTCCCACAGATACAAGGGGGAATGGTTTTTGTGTCCACCTATTTCTTGTGGGGTCCCTCCTCAAGAGATACAGTCCTTGATGGATCTCTCTAGCATGAGTCCACCTTTAGGCAACAGTTCTTCCATTCTCTGCTGTCCCTCAGGGTCACAAATTCAGCTGCACTAGCATGGATCCCTCACTGGGATGATACAAATCCTACCTGGGCCTACTTGCTCCAGCATGGGTCTCTCTCTCCATGGGTCACAGGTCTCCAAGAAGACTCTGTTTCATCTTAGGTCTCCCATGGAGTCACATCTTCTTCATGCACTCCTCTGCTTTGGCGTGGGCTCCTTCATGAGCTGCAGAGAGGGGTCTCTGCTCTCCAACAGTCTTCCACAGGTGGCAGGGGTTTTCAGTCTTTTCCCTGCTGAAGGGAGGGGGGGAGAGAAAGAGTTCCCCCCGCTTCGGGCTTCTCTTCTCTCTCCTGCGGCTGCCAGCTTTGACCTTGGAGGCCTGTTATCTCTCTTTCAGAATTCTTTCTGCAGAATGTCTCGTCCAAGTTCTTCTCTAAAGTTATTTTTCTCTACTCTGTTACAGGAGAGAAGGGGACCTGGCCCCCCTCGCCCAGGCCAGACTTGGCCCGGGGTGGGGGGGGCAGACGCCCGGGTCCAACAGGGCCAGTTGCTATGCTGGCTCTTCCATTTTCTTCTGCGCAACAACCTTCTCTTCTGTTTTCTTAAATATGTAATTGGCAGAGGTGTTACTAAAACTTTTGATTGGCTTTGCTCTGGATATTCACCTGGAAAAACTATTTTCAGCCTCAGGGGGGCCAGTCAGCAAACCTACTACAATTGGCAAGATTTATGAGGAGTGGCTGAGGTCACTTGGTTTGTTCTACTTAGAGAAGGCTGAGGGGTGACCTCTCTCTGGTAACCAGTAATAGGACAGGAGGAAATGGAATAAAGCTGCATCAGGGAAAATTCAGATTGGACATTAGGAATAGGTTCTTCACTGAGAAAAGCCCTTACCTTTCAAGTCTCCTGTGCAATTGGTGAGTCACTCTTGGCACTCCATGCACACGTGGAAATTCCTGCACTGGCTCCTTTGTTCTGGAAGGAATCTTCCGTCTTAGTCCATCTGGGGACCCAGAATGGCCATTTCAGCGCTGGGCTCTGGTCACCAAACCAATGAAGTTCCAGATAGGAAAAAAAGCCCTTTGCCTCCAAGTCTCCTGTGCAATTGGTGAGTCACCCTTGGCACTCCATGCACTTATGGAGTTTCATGCGCTGGGAGTTTTAGCTTGGGAAAAATTTTCCTTCTTAGTCCATCTGGGGACTCAGACTTTTTCCGGTGCTGATCTCGGGCCACCAAACCAATGAAGTTCCAGCCAGGAAAACAAGCCCTTAGACTCCAAGTCTCCTGTGCAATTGGTGAGCCCCTTTAGCACTCCATACACACATGGAGTTTTCTGTCCTGTCTCCTTTGTTCTAGGAGGAATATTCGTTCTTAGTCCATCTGGGGACCGAGAAGGGTGGCTATGGCACAGGTTTCCCAGGGAAATGACACCATGCGTGTCAGAGTTTGAGTGTCTGAACAATGCTCTTTGTCACATGGTTTAGTTTTATGTAGTTCTGAGAGGAGCAGGGAGGTGGATTTGATGGTCCTTACAGGTTCCTTCCAACTTGAGATATTCTATGATTCTATGATATGAATTGTTCTCTTGACAAATTTTGTTAATGATTTATTTAGTTCAAGTAAGGTACCAGAAACTGTACAGCAGACAACAATGATCAAAGTACAAATACCAAAAGACCACCTTTGTATTTCTATCATACTTCTACATCAATTGATCCAGTTACTTCAAAGATTCTGGGCTTAACTGGGTGATAATACAAAAGAAACAGTTACCTCTACCAAAACACTGGTGTATAATAAAGAAAAGATGATTAAAATGTTGCTGAATATGATATTGAGCAGAATGGAGCAGAGCTTAAGACCATGTCCTCTTGTCTTACTGATAGTTGCCTGAGAGAAGAGACCAACCCCCACCTGGCTACAACCTCCTTTCAGGTAGTTGTAGAGAGTGATGAGGTCTCCCCTGAGCCTTCTCCTCTCCAGGCTAAACAACCTCAGTTCTCTCAGCTTCTCCTCATAGGACTTGTGTTCGAGTCCCTTCACCAGCCTGGTTGCTCTTCTCTGGACCTGCTCCAGCACCTCAATATCCTTCCTGAACTGAGGGGCCCAGAATTGGACACAGTACTCCAGGTGTGGCCTCACCAGTGCTGAGTACAGGGGGAGAATCGCTTCCCTGGTCCTGCTGGTCACACTGTTCCTGATACAGGCTAGGATGCCATTGTTTTTCTTGGCCACCTGGGCACACTGCTGGCTCATGTTCAGCTTCCTGTCAACCCAGACATCCAGGCCCTTTTCTGCCTGGCTGCTCTCCAGCCACTCTGTGCCCAGCCTGTAGCGCTGCATGGGGTCAGTGTAGCCAAAGTGCAGGACCCGGCACTTGGTCTTGTTGAACCTCATCCTGTTGGAATCAGACCAACTCTCCAGCTTGTCCAGGTCTCTCTGAAGAGTCCTTCTGCCTTTCAGCAGATCAACACTTTTACTTTGCACCCAGCAGGGTCACATGGTACACAGCACAGGGGCCAACACCTCTGTTCTTGTCCCAGGGGCTTCAGTTATACATCTGGTTTTGTGGGTTAAAACCAGTTTTTTTCTGTATCATTGCATCTATTGTCATTTATTTTTAGTAAATTGTAACTTCAACTTATAATCTCTCTAGAGTTGGGCTCATCTCTCCTGACAGTTTACTTTTAAACCAGCACAGGTTCTTCAGCAGGCAGCCACTGGAGACAATGAATGTTTGCCTTCCTGCTCCTTGCCTCAGCTTTTATATCTGAGCTGACGTCCTTTGGTCTGGAATATCCCTTTGGTCAGTTTGGTTCACTGACATATTTGTGTCCCCTCTCAGAAACTTGCCCTCGATTGAGGAAGGAATGTTACAGTGCTGATGCTGTGCTCAGCAGTAGCCAAAGCACTGGTGTGTTATCAACACCCTTCTAGCTACCAATGCAAAGCATAGAACTGTGGGGGCTGCTATGGGGAAATTAACACCATCTCAGCCACACCCAGTACACCAGTAAATTGTTCTTATCTCAACCCATGATCTTTACCTTTTTTTGCCTCCAATTCTCCTCTACAGCCCACTACAGGGGGGAGGGGAGACCAAGCAGTGCATGGTTTTATTAGCACTAAATTGGAGAATACCATTCCTAAACTACAATGCTTCTGCAGGACAGAGATGCAACTCTCCTGGTGTCAGAGAGGGTCCAGGCACTTGTTGCAGCTCATTTTGTGTTTAAGTCTCTACCCTCTCTGGGTCAGCTGCAATAACATCTATTGGGGAAACTGCCCTGCGGTGTGTTACCACCATGTCTGAGACTGTTACAGTGTCACAATTTCATTTGAGGACCACCTTTGATGCCCCCTTCTTTGCATCTTTCTGCACAAATTGCTGTAAACATACTTTCTTATCACAACTGCAGCCCTTGGAGATCCTGTGAATTTTCGCTCAACTCCTGCTCAGATTTTGGCTAAAACACATCTCATCCTAAGGCTGGGAACATCACCATTAGGTCAAAATGAGGGCAACACATAGGCAGGACAGTGGACAGGAAGGACTAAAGATCATTATGCAGCCATTACCACCTGCAGCCATAATCCTTGCATATTGATTGTCCAGCAGTTTCTTCAGAATACATTACTAGTCCACTACATTTATGCAGCCTGCAAATGTTCTATTTAGTGTTTCCAATAATACAACCTCTAAGGAAATAAACTCTGATCGTTATGCTTTTACTTGGTATTTTTGATATGCAAGTTTTTTCCATTTTTATTATCAGTTCTGCTAAGCACTGTGAGGCAGTGGTCTGCTCAGCACTTCTACATAGCATAGCATAGCATAGCATAGGATCTGATACTTCTGGAGAGGTGGGGAAAAAATATTTGTTTCAGTGACCAGGTGAGAGCCTTTTAACCTATTCCTTGTAAAAACATATTCCAAAGTCCTGTTATCTTGTAAAATATGTTGCTACAATAAGTCTAAATAAGTGTAACCTAATTTAGTGTATCTCATTAACTAAATCAGTGTATTGATCTGGTTGCAGGAGTTTAAAGCCTCATTAACAAGTTTGCTGGTGATACTATACTTGGAGGTGCTAGTGATTCTCATGAGGGACAAGAAGCCTTGCAGAGGGATTTAGATAGACTGGAGCATTGGGCAATCATCAGTGGCATGAAATTCAACAAGAACAAATGCCAGATTCTGCACCCGGGACAGTAACACCTGACACAAGTATAGTTTGGGAGAGGAAAGGCTGGAGAGCAGCCCTGCAGAAAGGGATCTGGGGATGATGGTTGACAGCAGGCTCAATCAGAGTCAGCAGTGTGCCCTGGCAGCCAAGAGGGCAAACCACATCCTGGGGTGCATCAAATACAGTAAAACCCGCTGGTCATGATATTATTCTGCTGTATTTAATGTTGGTGCAATCTCACCTTGAATATTGTGCGTAGTTCTGGGTCCCACAATTTAAGAAGGATGTTAAGGTACATGAATGCATCCAGAGGACGGCAACAAAACTGGCAAAAGTGCTGGAAGGAATGTCCTATGAGGAGTGACTGAGGACTCTGGGCTTGTCTAGTTTGGAGAAAAGGAGCTCTCTACAGCATCCTGGGGAAGGAAAGCGGAGAGATAGTTGCTGATCTCTTCTCTCTAGTATACAGTGACTGTACGCATAGGAATGGTTCAAAGCTGAGTCAGGGGAAGTTCAGACTTGACATTAGGAAGCACTTCTTTACCAAGATGGTGGTCAAACACTGGAACAGGTTTCTTAGACTGGTGGTCCATGTCTGTCAGTGTTTAAGAAGCACCTGGACAGTGCCCTTAATAATATGCTTTAGCCTTTGGTCAGTCAGAATAGAATAGAATCGTTCAGTTGGAAGGAACCTACAACAATTATCTGTGGGGCTCAGCACGGGGGCCAACAAACATGGGTGCCGGGTTATACATCTGGGTTTTTGTGGGTTAAAACCAATTGTTGAACTCTATAATTGTATTTATTGTATTCTTTTATTACATTGTAATTCTGACTCATAATCTCTTTTGAGTTGGGTTCATTTCTCCTGCCGGTTTACCTTCAAACCAGCAAAAACAAATCTCTGAGGGTTTATCAAGAAGTGTCCTCTCCTGTAATGGAGACCAAATGGTGGTACTGTTACTCCATCTGAACTCCATTCAGTCATGACAGCAGGATTCTCAACTACTGCTGGAAGTATCTCTGAAATATTTTACTTTTGGGGTAAGACAGAGAAGGAAAATTGAAAAATACAGTTTAAATGAAGTCATGCAAGTATAGCAGCTGATACCGAGATTTGACCTTGAAGATATTGTGAAGTAGTACAAACTTCCACCCTAGCTGAAAGACAATGACTGACTCACATCCTTTTCTACCATTCGGATGATCTGACATATGGGATATACTAACTGAACAACTTTCCCACTTCTGTGGCAGTCATAAAGTATATCATGAATTGTTATTAATCATATGTATGGTGTGTTTCCCCCAGCTGGCCTGGGGGATCCTGGAAGAGATAAAAACTAAGAAGGAACTCTTGTATGAGGCAAGGTGGCATACACAGACCCGGAAGGTGTAGCAACATGGTTTTCTGGTAGAGTAAGCTGAGTCGTTGTTGGACATGCGCAGTGAGGAGCTTTGTTATGATGAATCAGCAAAATGACATAATGTCATAAACTACCAATGGAGGGATATTTATGTAACTTGAAAACCAATAATGAGTTAACGTGTAACCTAAAAAGTGTATAAAGCCTACTGCCGTTCATGCAATAAAGCTTCCAGGTTTCTGGTTCCATAAGGGTTCATGTCGTTTTGTCCCGCTCCAACCTATGACATTTGGTGACCCACAACGCAATCATCGAAGAAGAAAGAAGAGAAGGAGCAACAAAACGGATCTGGAGTTTGCTGCCGCATGAACCACGACCAGCGACTCACAGAAGACGAGAAGAAGAAGCAGCGAAGCGAATCCGGAGTCTCGTCGCTGCCGCTGTTTGCCTGCTGAGCCAAGAAGGAGGCTCCGCCTCGCCTCTGTCTCCGGCTTTGTTCCGGCGGCGCTTGGCTTCTGTGCTTGTCTGCTGCAGCAGCCCGGCTTGCTTGCCTTGAGCTGGGGAAACCAGCCCGCGCTATTACCACTGTTTGCCCGCCGAGTCGAGGGGGAGGCTCCGCTTCAGCTCCTTACTCAAACCTTGTTTCTGCAGAATCAAACCAAGCTATTGCTGTTGCCTGTGTCTCCCCCAGGGCTTTTGTGCTACATCTGCTTTTGCTAGGTAACAAAGCTGCCATTTCTTGTTCCACCCTCCGGGGACATAAGCTTTGGTTGCTAAGCAACAAAGCTGCCGTTTCATGTTTCACCCCCCCCCCGCTGCCGCAAGCTACAGTTGCTAGGCAACAGCACTGCTGTTTTGTGTTCTGCCTTTGCTGCTGTGTACTTTTTCTCTTCGTTAAGCTGCCTTAACTCGTAAGGCGTTCTCTTAAGTCAGTCCTCTAAGGTGATCAATTGAAGCAGTTTACACGTCCCTTGCATGGACTGAGAGAGACAGTTGTAAATTAGCCGTAGGGAGCGGGAGCTCCAGTGAAACTTTTGAGAGTGACAATAAAAGTTGCAGAGGCTGGTCCAGATAATAAGACACCTGTTTAAAACAGGTGAGCCACCAGAGAACAATAGGCTCCATGTTGAGCAGAGAGGATGATTCTATTGTCCAGATGTGGTAACTCATCCTGCAAAAGCATGGAATTAAGTTAAGTACCTTGCTCTTACAGAAAATGTTAAAATGGAGCAAAAACCAGGGTTATCCGGCAACATCTGAGGTTGCCTTTAGTGAATCTATGTGGGAGGATTTAGACCGTCGGCTGTTTGACGCATCCACACACGGTGACCAGAAAGCTGTGGAGCTATTAACTACATGGCGTTTATTCTGAGAAACCTTACGAGAACATAAGACATCAGGAGGTTCTGGAACAGTTTTGGTTAATGCCCCTGGGGGAGCTTCTAAGGAAACTTCCATGAAGACTCCTGGGGAGATCTCTGGGAACTCTCATGGGGAAATTTCTAGGAACTCTGTAATTCCTGATATCATGAATCCTCCCCCTATAAATCCTGCTGCTGCAAGTTCTTCTGCTATAACTCCCTCTGCTCCTCCACTCGAACTTCTTGAGAGAGAAACTCCCTTAGTTTCATCTCCTACCCCTTCTAAGGGCTGGGAGGCAAAACTTTTAAAAGGGAAAGAATCTTGCTCTGACAAAAAGGGAACGTTGTGGGATGATTCGGATGAGATGTATGGACCTAGAGCCCCTGCAGTTAATGGTATGCCCTATAAATCTCCCTGCAAATTGACTAAAACCTCTCCTGCTAAAATTAGTCAGGCCAAGGGCCAAAAAATTAATAAACAACAGTTCCCAGAGCATTCTAGTCCTTCTTCATATCCTCCTCTGCCATCAGAAACTGACATCAATTCTGATGAAAGTGAAGGGGAGACATCTGAAGAAGACGCTCCAGTGCTAGCACCGCCAAAAAAGGCACAAGGCAGTGTTGTCTGCCCTAAGCCTCCTTGAAAATGGAGGTTGCCCCCTGCTCAAATTACTGTAAAACTCCGTGATCCTGTAGCATTCTGGCAGAAAATCAGAGCTCGAGCAGTGCAGGAGGGGAATTGGGAGTTGGCTGAAGAGGTTGATACTCTATCAGAGGGCTCTTCTCATCAGACAGTCTCTTTCCCTAGTGGGGAGGCTTTGGCTTTCCCAGTGGTGAGGGGAGATCCAGCTACTGGGCAACCTGATGAGTACTGCACTTTTTAATGGAAAGTGATGCAGGAATTACAGAAGTGTGCATTGCAGTATGGGCCTCATTCTCCACCTCCCATACAC
Source organism: Empidonax traillii (assembly GCF_003031625.1). Taxonomy (NCBI): domain Eukaryota; kingdom Metazoa; phylum Chordata; class Aves; order Passeriformes; family Tyrannidae; genus Empidonax; species Empidonax traillii. The sequence continues at coordinate 126,094 of NW_020956355.1, read as the reverse complement.
TTGCTAAGGTTATTGACTATGGAGAAAATAACTCCATATGATATACAGATGAGTGCCCAGATAATATTTCCCCCAGTCCAGTTCTCGGTATTTCAGTCAACCCGGATAAAAAGGACTACTGTGCAAGGGATGAAAAATCTGCAATGACCTCAAGATGATCCCCGATATGGAAATGGTAGTGATGTCCTTACTGGTTCAGGACAGTTCTCCAACCCTCAACACCAGGCACAATGGCATCCTTTAGTATTAGAGCAAGCTAAAAGTATAGGTATAGAGGCAATTCTTTGTACTGTCGAGCTATCAGCACCTAAGCCCAGATATGCCTCTATTAGACAAGACACTAAGGAGCCTTATTTGCCATTCGTTGAGAGACTGTTGGCTGCTATAGAGAAGCAGGTTTTTGATGCTGGTCTGCATGATGCCCTAGTGAAACAGTTGGCAAGAGATAATGCCAATGCAGACTGTCAGAAGATCATAGATGCCCTTCCTGGTGATCTCTTGCTTGATATGATTCAGGTGTGCTCAAAAGTAGGATCAGTGGATCACAAGATGACTGCATTGGCTACTGCCATGGCTGTGGTTACTACCACAGACCATAAATGTGGCTCTTGCAGTAAAAAGGGACACCAAAAAACTGAGTGTTCCCATAAATCAAAGAAGAACACACCCACACAGTCAGAAGTAACAACTTGCCTTAGATATAGGAAAGTAGGGCACTTTGCTAGGCAATGTCACTTGACTTATCATGCTGATGGACATATGTTATCAGGAAACGGGAAGACGAGCGTGAGGTGGTGCACTTTGACACAAGTACCTGCCCTGGTCAACCAGCTTACCCAGTACTTCCAATGACCATAGATTTATGGGACCGGTTATCAGGAGGGACAAAGGGAGCAGCCGGGATGGATGTATCCACCTCTTCCACAGTAACCATTTCCACTATGGGGGTTCATAAAGTCCCTCTGGACACTTGGGGACCTATTGGCGGGGGCTTAAATGCCTTGTTAATTGGTAGGTCAAGTGCTACCATTCAGGAGATCATGGTACATGTAGGAGTTATTGATGCTGACTATACTGGGCAGATATGTGCCATGGTATCAACACCTACCCCTCCTCTTTGCACTGAAAAGGGAACATGCATTGCTCAACTTATACCTTTTATGAGTTGTGTTCCTAGGACAAAAAACATCATCCGAGGCACAGGAGGATTTGGATCTACTGGAGTTCCTCAAGTCCATTGGACTCAGACTGTGAATGATCACCGACCTGAAATGACCTGCGTGCTATGGCACATGCATCTCCCACTACAGTAAAGGTATCTGGGTTATTGGACACTGGTGTTGATGTTAGTCATCTCGCTGAAGGACTGGCCTACTTCTTGGCCTCTGGTCCCTGCCTCTCAGGCTGTTGTAGGCTTGGGAGGCACCTCCACCAGATGCCTTGCAGCTAAACCAGTGCTCGTTACTAACCCAGAGGGCCAAGCTGCCACCATTCAGCCCTATGTGACTGTTGCACCCTTGAACTTGTGGGGACAGGATTGCCTTTCTCAGTGGGGAGTCCATATTACTACGGATTTTCCCTAAGGGTCACTGTGATGCAGGGCATGAAACAACCCACAGTTGCTTTGAAATGGCTATCAGATAAGCCTGTGTGGTTGAACAGTGGGCCCTCAATATTGAGAAACTCACCGCCCTGCATACTTAAATCCAAGAACAACTAGATGCAGGTCACATCCAGCTGTCTCACAGTCCATGGAACACTCCTGTGTTTGTTATTAAGAAGAAATCAGGAAAATGGAGACTCCTAGAGGACTTACGCTGAATCAATGAGGTGATAGCAACAATGGGAGCATTGCAGCCAGGGTTGCCTTTGGCAACAATGATTCCCATGAGTTGGCCTATCATAATCATTGATTTGAAGGATAGTTTCTTTACCATTCCTTTACATGCAGATAATAAGGCCAAGTTTGCTTTTACTGTTCCTTCGGTAAACCATACAGAGCCCTCCAAAGGATACCACTGGAAGTTTTTGCCACAGGGAATGAAAAATTCACCAACCACCTGTCAATGGTTTGTTTCACAGGCCTTGAGTCCTGTTAGAGAGAAATATCCCGAAGGATACTGTTACCATTATATGGATGATATCCTTCTAGCAGTTCCTTCCAGTGAGATGCTGTCTGCTATGGAGTCTAACACCCATACTTCCTTGAAGCAGTATGGTCTGGTTGCGGCTCCAGAGAAAGTACAGCATGCTCAGCCATGTTTTTACCTTGGCATGGAGGTACTTGAATGTACCATTCAGTCACAAGCCCTTAAATTGAATACAAAGGTTAAAAATTTGAATGATGTCCAAAAATTGGCTAGAACTATAAATTGGCTACATCCTTATCTTGACCTAACCACATCCCAGATACAGCCTTTGATTGATCTTTCAAAAGGCGATTCTGATCTTCATGCCCCTTGAAATTTGACCCCACAAGCTAAGCAAGCCATTGCTTTAGTGGAACAGTACATACAAACCAAACATTTATGGAGAATTGCCACTGATGTTGCAATTCAAGTCCATATCCTTATCGAAAGCATGGTACCTTTCACCATGATTGCGCAATGGAACCCTGCCTGGCATGATCCTTTGCATGTATTGTAATGGCTCTTCCTGTCGATATGCTCCAAGAAAACTTCTGGTTTATTTGAGCTCCTAGCACAGTTAATCATAAAGGCACATTCCCGTTGCACAGAACTTATAGCGCATGATCCGGAGATCATCGTAATGCCTGTGCAACTAGATTATTTTGAATGGTGCCTGGTCAATAAGTAAGCTGAGTCATTGTTGTTGGACATGCACAGTGAGGAGCTTTGCTATGATGAATCAGCAAAATGACATAATGTCGTAAACTGCCAATGGAGGGATATTTGTGTAACTTGAAAACCAATAATGAGTTAACATGCGTAGCCTAAAAAGTGTATAAAACCTACTGCCATTCGTGCAAGAAAGCTTCCAGTTTTCTGGTTCCATAAGGGTTTGTGTTGTTTTGTCCCACTCTGACATCCGACACATATGATTCTAAAGAGCGTACTTATGACTGAGGTTCTAGTGATGCTGTACAAACAGAGGTAATAAATAGGTCATGCTAAAGGGCTGCTAGCACAAAACTAGGCAGAAAAACAGGGATGAAGATGTGATTTATACTGAGAGTGTTATCGGGAGACTGCCAAAGGGAAACAATTACACCATTCAAAGTTCAACAAAACGTTTATTAACAAGAAGTAGAAAATGAAACGAGAAAACTGAGAGACAGGACAAGAAAACAAACCCCAAGACAACCCCCACTCACTAATGCTTATCCACAGCTACTGTACATACCAGCCCCAGAATGTTTATAATTCCTAATAGCAGTAGCTTCATACTTGGAGCATCAGCAAGCTAAAACACTCTGGCAGGCATCCCTGCAGGAAATGTTGTCCTCAGATGTAAAGCATACTTCCTGCTCTGAGCAAGAGCTGTCTGCTTTTTCAGTCAGTCCCTGACATCTACCTGGGTGTTTGTGGCCAGCACTGCCCAGTTAGAGGCCTCCAGTCCCTCCCCCTTCCTGCGCATGTGCAGGTACAAAGGAAATCCCCCTGCGCCTGCATGCTGCACATTAGGGGTATCTCCTAATGAGTCTGGGGTCGTTACTTCAAAATCCTCCTCTTCTCTTTTTCCTTGAATTATCTTTGAAGAGCTGTTGGACAATAGCCAGGCCCCAATTACTTTCAGTTTACACAAGATGTTTCCTGTCAAGGACGAAGTGTCCGTTTATCAGTTCTTATTTTCTCATAACTTGGCAGGAAAAGAACAGACTCTCGCAAATGTCTGGGCAAAACACAGACCAAATCAACAAAGTGCCGATTATAAAAAGCTGCTGCCAGAGGAATGGAAAATAACAATACTCTGACTGCAAACACCCCCCCCCCCCAAACTTCTTCTCCATTTCCCTGCACCGCTGGGGGGGGAAGGGAGAGCTGAGAAAGAAGGGGGGGAAGGTGTTATGTTTTAGGACTGTTTTATTTCTCACTTTTGAGACTTTATTCTGTTAATAATTAAATTAAATTTTATTCTGTTAGTAATAAATTTAAGTTTTATCCTTACCCTGAGTTTGTTTTGCCTGCTAAAAACTGATTCATTCAATCCTTATCACTACTCACAAAATTTCTTTTTTTTTTTTTTTTTTTACTGTCCTCTGTCCAACAGCAGAGGGGAGGAGAGAGGGTAGTAAAGTGGTTTTAATAGGCCCTTGGCATCCAACCAAGGTCAAACCACAACACCATTCCACATGAAGATGCTTCTGTCCGTGTACAGTTCCCAGTCTGGGTTTTTTAGAGGCACATCCTTCAGGTCTGATCTGCTGGAATAAGCGTCCTCGATGGTCTGCAAACAGTCATGCTTAGGCACACTGTCAGTCAATGTTGAGGACAGAAACATAGCAGGATTTACAACAGATGTTTTCAGGGTAACATCATCCTGTTCCAACAACACAGCTTGGTATTTGAGCATTCTGCTAGGGGACAGTCAGTAGCCCCCCTTTTGCTCAAGCACAGCTTGGACTACATGGGGTACATACACAAGGCACAGCCCAAGGGTGAGTTTTTGGGTCTCCTGGATCAGGATAACAGTTGATGCTACAGCTCTCAGACACCCTGGCCATCCTTGGCTAACACTGTCTAGCTGTTTGGAGAAGTAAGCCACAGCCCTTCGCTGGTTTCCCAAGGTCTGTGACAATATCCCCAGAGCAACATTTAGTTGCTCATATGTGAACAGTTCAAAAGGCTTAGTTAGGTCTGGTTATCCCAATGCTGGAGCTGACATTAAAGATTGTTTCAGCAGTTTAAACGCAGCTCTGGTCTCATCTGTCTATGTCACAACTCCTTCCCTGGACGCTTTTAGTGCTCCAAATAGGGATTTGACTAGTAATCCATAGTTAACTATCCACAGGCGACACCATTCTACCATTCCCAGGAATGTCTGCATTTCTTGTACAATGTGGGGCTCTGGGAGATGACAGATGGCTTCTTTCCGATCTGTGTTGAGCCGTCGATGTCCGCGATAGATCTCAAGCCCCAGGTAAATGACTATTTCCTCTGCAATTTGTGCTTTCTCTTGGATTTTTCATTAGAGAGGAGTTGCCTTCTGGAAGTTTTTCCCCTTGCCCGTTCCCATTTGTTTTTTTTTCCTGGCAGTGGTCCTTGTGCACATCAGGGGGGGAGAGAGAACTGTACTGCATGATTCAACCAACCAAACAGAGTGAGTCTGGTTTTTTTCCACTGGGGAGGATTTTCTTTTTGTTGTTGTTTCTCTGCCCCCTCTCCCTCTCCCCTTTCCCAGTGTATGGGAAGGGAAGAGAAACCCAATTTTTTTTTTTTTGATTTCTCCAACACACCATGGAGGGTGTTACCCCCACGAGGCAATGACCAGTGATTCCACAGCGCCTCCTGTTGGCCGGCATAAGGAACTGCAGGCTCTGCATCTCCAGTGATCCAACAGTGCCACCTGGTGACTGGCCACAGGACACTACAGTTGCCATGGAAACCTTCACCTTTGTTTTTGGTTTCACTATGGGAGGTTTTTCGTCTTCCAAGGTACTTTCTGATTCGTTATCAGAGGGTCCTGTATCTGTGTCAGTGAGATCACTATCTCTAGTTTTGAATTTCATGCTCGAGGGGTCAGACGGGTCCAGAGAAGAGCAACCAGGCTGGGGAAGGGACTTGAGCACAAGTCCTATGAGGAGAGGCTGAGGAAGCTGGGGTTGTTTAGCCTGGAGAAGAGGAGGCTCAGGGGTGACCTCATCACTCTCTACAACTACCTGAGAGGAGGTTTTAACCAGGTGGGAGTCAGTCTCTTCTCCCAGGCAATCAGCAATAGGACAAGAGGACATGGGCTTAAGCTCTGCCAGGGAAGGTTTAGGTTGGATATTAGAAAGAAGTTCTTTACAGAGAGAGTGATCAAGCATTGGAATGGTCTGTTCAGAAAGGTGGTGGATTCACCATCCCTGGAGGTTTTTAAGATGAGGTTGGATGTGGCATTGAGTGCCATGATCTAGTAATCACAGTGGGGTTGGATCAAGGGTTGGACTTGATGATCTCGGAGGTCTCTTCCAACCCAGTTAATTCTATGATTCTATGATTTACTTCCTGTCGGGGGACGAGAATGATCTGCTCTTCCTTGGTGTGCCCGTTCACTGATGATATGGGGCAAAAGATGGAAATGCCCCCGGGTGCTGCCCCCCTGCCTTCCGCAATGGGAAACCCTGCATACCAAGAGGGGCCGTACTCTCCTCCGATGGGAGGCAATGGGCTGGGAGGGGCTGGGAGGGCCAAAGGGGAAGAGGTGGCCCTGGTTCCGCCCATAATGTCTGGGCCAGAGGCACCAGTGTCCATTGGGGAGACGACCCTGGTCACCACCACTGCTCCCACTCCTCCTTTTGCAGTTCCGAGATCTGCACCTGAACCTCCCATCGCCATGGGGACCGCGCTGGCTGCAGTGGATGGTGCCACCCCCGCAGTCTCCCTTTCTGTGGTCATACTGGTCCTGGCAGGGACGGACCCACCTGTGCTTGTCACTGCGCCTGCGCTGGCGGTAGCCCCTCTTGCCTTGGTGACCACATCGGCTGTCGGCACCGCCCCCGGCTGTTGGGCAGCCCCCTGGGGGGAGGCACCCCGCCACACTAGAGACCGCACCATCACTGGCAGGGCCAATGGCCCCATCTGGGACCAGCGGCGCCACTCCAGCCAGTCCCAGGGCATTGACAGTGCCCCCTGCTCTTGCCGGCGCGACACCAACAGGAACCAAAACTACAGCTGCAGGGGGGACGGCCCACCTAGAGCCAGTTGGAACAGCCAGGATGGGCCCCACCTGTCTGAACATGACCACGCCTCCCGTGCCTGTTCCAGAAGCCCCAGTCGGTCCAGTGATCTCTCCAGGGGCAACCCCGGTTCCCACCGTGACCGCTCCAGGGGCGATGGCAGGAGGAGTTGCTGCTCCGACGGGACTCGCGCCCAGTTGTGCCAGCTTCCGGGCCCAGAGGGGCTCCCAGACTGGCCCCTCGCAAATCGGGGGCCATTGGAAAATCTAAATCCTCATCTCCCGAGCTTTTAATATAAATTTTACCAATGGGATCCCTCTTATCCCAACCTTTTCTCTTTCCTTTCTCTAAAGCCATTTCTGAGACCTCCGCCTCTACCGAGGTTTTATCTTTCTTATACTTTCCCCTCCATTAAGATTAAGAAAACCAAAAACCATTCAGCATAAGCTAATTTGTTCAATCGTTCCTCCTTATGAAAGATCAAAATAAACTGTAACACTGCATTTATTTCAAAAGAGCCAAACCTCGGTCAAGCCTCCTCTCCGAGTAGCCCATGCAAAGGCCACATATTTATAGATGGCCTTTTTAAAGATGTTTCAGGGGTCAGTTAAATGCCTCCAATGCTGCAAAACCATGGCTAAAGGAGATCCTTTGGGAATTTCCTCCTTCCTGGGTTGCATATAACCCATGATGACAAATAACAGAGGAAAAAACTTTCTGGTGCTTGGATTTGAATTTACAGCCTCAGGAACACCGTGCAAGCGCCTTGTCCGAGTGCCACCACTGGCTTCAGGCAAGAACAGAGTATTTTAAGACATGGAGAGGTGTCCAACCCTTTTGGCTGTGCCCGGTCAACACAAAACCCCTGAGTTACCACCCTCTGCCTGCCTTTACTGAAGCCACAAGGGACAAACTGCTCATCCCAGCAAAAGCCTTTTTGCCTACAGATTGGGAAAACACCAACTCTTGCAACAACTGGGCCCAAGTCTAGCCTTACCTCCCAGCCCCACCATATTCCCAATTTCTGGGGAAGAACCCCCTTTTGCAGCTGCTAACAAAAACACCCAAAGCAGTTGCTCTCTTATCTCCCCTCTGTCTGTGGTTCTGAGGAGCTGGGCTTCTCAAGATCAGTGTGGGAATTCTCCAAAATATGCCAGCAGAAGACGAATTTCCTGCAGAATGATATTTCCCGATCCAGAGGAGTCACAGGTCCTCAATTTCCACCTTTCAGGCACCAAACTGTTGCCTAAAAAAACAAGGAGAAAAAGACTCCAGGCCAATTTAGGTTAGAGATAAGATTAGGAGAACAAAAGCTTTAATGAGCCTCCAGGTCCCAGGAATACAAACTGTCGCGTGCACCTTTGGACACAGGTTCTATGATTTTCTAATGATGTTCATCCAATCCCCGCTTGTCCACCCCCCAGTTCTGCCTTGTTCCGCCCCTCAGCACACCCCCTCGGGAATTGAGTCTGGGGGAGTTTGGGACCCCTCTTTCATCATCTTCATCCTCCTCTCATCATGTTGAGTCCTTGGAGGCCTTCCAAAGTTCCAGGCATGAAGGTTGTTGTGCCTATGTTTACATCTTCTAGTGCAGATGTTAAGGTGTTTTTCTGCAATTCTACCTTGATAAGAAGACTAAACCGCTAATGGAATTTTGAGGGATTGATATGGGACGGAGTTTGGTATGTATAACTGTTAAGCTACTGCCGTTACTTTTACTGGAAAATACTGGTAAAAGATACCTCGAGAAATATAATACAGCTACATTTAAAATCTACATTCACTACATAACTACTTCTGAAATCTATAAAAATTAAAAAATCAAAAACTCTAAGGCATCATAACTGAAACAAGGATTTAAAGAGTTAACTTAGAGGATGCCGGAATCTTGCTCCAGGAGGGAGGTTTCAGTACCTTGCTCTGAGGAATGTGATGTTTATGTTAAAATATAGCAAAAACAGGGACCAGGTTTCTAAGGATTAACTAAGGGAGAGATGGTACCTTGCTCCAAGAGCTCTGCCTACATTACAGAGATAGTTCGTTCTGTTCTGTTCTAGTGAAGATAGCAGAAAGGTCAATATAGTAGTCATAAATTAGGATAAGATGGGCATCTGGGGAGATAAAGGAGCAATGAGTCAGGAGAGGTTTTGCAAGCCCCAGAAAACTAAGTCAGTGAACAAAGAAAGTTGAAAAGTTCACAAGAGGAAGAAGGGTGAAAGACCCCCGAAGGGGAGGCCAAAGAACCAGAACAACCACCTAAAAGTTCCCCAAAAGACGATTCTAGAAGACTCCGCCTCAAGCTCCACCTAGACCCTGCCTATTATGAATATGATTAGGTGTCAAAATGCAATGAATATGTATGTATAGATGTAATCTTTCATGAAAATTGTATAAATGACCTGACTTTTCACTGAAAACTTTGGAGTTAGTTTGTCCAGTGATAGCCGACTAGTCTCCCCAACATTGCACGAAATAAATACCTTGCTGCTTAAAGACAAAATTCATCTCTGAGCAGTTATTTTATGCTGTTTTGGCATCATAACCTAAACATTAGTTTAACTATTTCGCAGTTTAGGAGGTCTCAAAAACCATAAGACAAATAATGTTGTAGTTTGCTGTTTTTCAAAAGCTGAAACAATTCTTGCAGATTGGAGTATATGTCATACTGCAGATATATGGCATAAGTCTCTAAAAGAAGACTAAATGAATATTTTGCAACATTATAGTTGGCAAGAGGTGATATGAATCTCTTCAACAGGATTATTTGCAATATATTGCATGGGTTCTAATGACTTTTATTTTTCTTTAGTGGCTGCTGCTATGAAACTTTTCTTGATATGCCTAATATAGACGTTCTGAGATTCTTATTCAGTAGTAACATTGTTGAGTAGTGTGATGGTTTGGATCTGGCCCCCAGCCAAGTGCCCAAACCCACAGCTGCAGGTTCCCCTCTACCCCCTGTATGAACACAGGGAAGGCAAGGGAAGGACAGGAAAAAACCCAAAAGACCGAAATAACAGAACCAAAGCAATATATATATATATATATATTTACACCTATGTAAAGTTACAATGCTATATACATATAAAAAGAGAATCCCAATACCCCACAACAGATAAAGAACAAATATACCCAGTCAATGAAGAATTAGCAAACAAAACCCAAATACTTTCCTTCAGAAAGCAGAATTGGGAAAGAAAACAAGTCTCTCAAGGCCTACAAGGCCTACACAAGGAGGTCAGCTGCAGGTGTTTGCCTCCTCTCTCCAACCCCATCAGAAGAGGTCTCAATCTCTAACTTTCTCCCCCCTTGTATTTATACTTCTGCTTACATAAAGAATAGAACGGAATACTGGAATATGAGCACTTCCTTAGTTATGACCTGGTATCCAGGAAGAGGCCTAGGCCTAAACCATTACAAGTAGACAATCCCATGATGACTTATTATGAAGGCTAATTTATTCCACATTTAATACAGTATCCCTTCAGTTCTATCAAGATGTGAATTATTGGTAACTAAATTCAGGAAGTGAGATACTGTTTGTACTAGTTTACAGCTCTTACAACATGTTGCTAGAAAGATGGGCAAAGATATAGAATTAGATAATGTGTTAATAAAATAACATGACCCTAATTTTTACACAAGAGTAAAAGTTGCCTTATAAAATATGTCATTCCAAACAGAATTCCTATACCCTTTTCAAACAATGTTAAGAGTAGATATAAGGATAATTCTTCTAATGGGAAAATAAATATTAGTGCCCTAAAGACTAAATTTCAGTAAGCTGCAAACGTGTCCCACCTATCTCAAAGGTAAATAAAACTTTTAAGTACTAGCTTTATGTAGAAAAATATAGTACATGTGACTAGAGCATTCCAGTTTAAGAAATTTTTACTAGAATAACTGTCCCTTATTAACTGTTTTATAGTGAGGAGCGTGATACAGTGATGTTCAGCTACAAACAGAAGCTCTGACTTATTTACCTTTTGTTTGAGCCTACAGGGACCAGCTGTGGGGCTGGTGGTCGAGTGCAGTTCATGCTCTGTGTGGAGGGACAAGAACTCACGTTTATACTTGAAATACTGATGTAGGAGAAGTCCTGAGGTTTTTACTATTCAAACAGTTCTTAAGCTCGTTGCAATAATTTCAGGGGTTTAAATTGCTGTTTTTTCCTTTTCACCTCCTATATGTTTGCTTGCTGAAAAAGTAATTAAGGGTAATTCAGAGGATCTGCTGATTTGATCCTAGTCCAGGTTACTGTAGTCCTGTAATTGCTAACTATACCTTCCTTCTTTCCTTTTCCCTCTTCCTAGCATCAAGCTCATGTCTCCCTGCAGTGAACTCGTTGAGGAGGTCTATTCAACCAAATGTTAGTGTGTTTTTTTTTTTGGTTGGCTAGATCAACCATGTGATCTGGGTGTAGGAGTATATCATCTCCAAGGCAGACTAACTTGAGCACTTGTGAAACTAAACCCACAGGAAAAATGAAAATAAAGATAAAATCAAGTGGTGTATGTATCCCTTAATGCATAGTTTCTGATCCCTTGATCATTAACTTTGAAATAATCTGTAATACTGTCTTATTAACTCTGACTTGACTGGAAATTAGCACCCAAAACAAAATAACATCAATGACAGATAATAGTCATAGCAGTGGAACTTGAAATATGAAACAAATTAAGTACATTTCAGTTAGAAATTTAAAGTGTACGGTGTTGCTTTCTTGTGTTCTTTTAGTTTGAATGACATTGTTTCTGTTATGCTTCATAGAAAACTCAAATTACTACAAGATGCAGAAGTGCAGAGGTTACTCACCAGTATTGTATCTTTGAGTTCATTACCTTTTGGTGTTCTAAACTAACTCACTCATAGAACACGTTATTGTCAAGAGAACATTTTGCACACCAAACATATGTTTCAAAACAAAAAAGGGGGGAAGAGAATATACATGCGCATAAACAAGGACTAAATCAGAATAGATCTCATTTAGGTTTGTTAGGACTCATATTCCTCATATTAATTCCTCTTCAGAACAGGTACAACTGCTGGACATGACTACCAGAAATGGCAGACTGAGAAGCACACGGCCAATAACTACTTATAAATCTAAAATATGTTATTAAAATGTAGAGATATAATAAAAATTCTAGCTATGCATGAGTGAAGAATGACTGAGGTGGTCATCTACTAAGTGAATGAGAAAAGCTGTGTGGACATATGTATGTATGTGAATTTAAGGGTGCTTTATACTAAAGAAGCCTTGATTAAACTACACTTACACAATAACACTACCTCAGCCACATTATCATATCAGGGGACAGCTGAATACACAACACTTATCCCCTAAAAACCTTTTCCTTGAAATAAAATTGAGTTTTCCCCAGTTATACACAGACCCTCAGATTAACAAAAGTTAGTGCTCTACCTAGTTATATACAACCCTCAGAATAATAAAGTTGTTGCTTCTACCAGTTTCACACAAAGCCTTAAATGGGAAGTCTTGGACTGACCTATTGTTGCAAACCCTGGATTTACAAAGGTAAAGTGGTTAGTGAAATTACTGTCTTAAAAGGAAATTGTTATGTAAAAAAGGGTTTAAGAAAAAGATTTCAAAAACGTAATGTTCTGTAACTTGTTATAATTATAATAAAGAAAGGGGAAATGTTGGGTTCATATTACAGGAAGAATGCAAGAAAGGCATCCTGGGAGCTGTAGTCTCCAAGGTACTCCATGGCACATGCTCAGTAGAGTGCCTTGTTGTGGTTGGTTAAGAAGGTCGTGCTGTGACTTGTAACGATTCAAACTTGCTACTTAAGCCTTTGTTCTTCCTTTATAAAGCATTCTGTTACACACCACATTGGTGAGAACAAGTCCATGCAGATTTATTATTTATTATATTAATAATACAGTTATCAACCCTGTGTTTAGCACAACTCCAAAACACAGTCCCATACTAGCCACTGGGAAGACAATTAATTCTACCCCAGCCAAAACCAGCACAGGGATCATCTCCAATAATAAAAGAAAAAAATCAAATATTTGAAGCAACAAAATATTAACATAGTATCTAAGGATAATACTAGCTGAAAAAAATACAGATGTAATCTCCTGTGTTTATGAATCTGGCAGAAGATAATGATGACTTTTTAGTTAGCAAACATTATATACATTTGAAGTTGGAAAATTTTCTGAAGTAAATTATTTGTAATAATTCTCTATTCAAGATGTATGGAGAAGAAATGGATAACTGCAGTGGGTTCACCCTGGCTGGATGCCAGGCACCCACCAAAGCCAATCTATCACTCCCCTCTTTAGTTGGACAGGGGAGAGAAAATTATAACAAAAGGCTCATGAGTTGGGTTAAGGACAGGGAGAAATCACTTGTCAATTATCATCACAGGAAAAACAGACTTGAAATTTATTTTATTACCAATCAAATCAGAGTAGTATAATAAGAAATAAAACCAAATCCTAAAAACACCTTCCCCCTTCTTCCTGGGCTTAACTTAATTCCTGAATTCTCTACCTGCCTCCCAGTGTCATGGGGGATGGGGAATGGGGGTTGTGGTCAGTTCATCACAAGTTGTTTCTGCCTCCTCAGGGTAAGGACTCCTGACATTCTTCTCCTGCTCTGGTGTGGGGTGCCTCCCACAGGATACAGTCCTCCACAAACTTGTCCGATCCAACAAGCTACAGTTCTTCACAAATTGCTCCAGTGTGGGCCCTTTTCATGGGGTGCAACCCTTCAGAAGAGGCTGCTCAAGTGCAACTCCAGCAAACCTGTTTCTCCATGAGCTCCTCTCTCCATGGGTTTTCCACAATGGGTGATTGTGAGTTGTGGGTGTGAGGACAGGAACATCTTCCTGTCTCACAGGACTCAACACTCAGCTTATAGCCTGAGGGGTCAGGTGTGCTCTGGGCAGCTGCTGCAAATGGTTTATTGTTAACAGTTTTTGGGAAATGGCATAGAGGGTGTAGAATATACAGTTTGGGTTATGCCCACACAGTGATGAACTGGTCCCGGCTGCTCTAACTAGGACATGAAATTAAACCATCAGTCAGTTCAGTTATCTAGGAAGATAAACTAGATGCAGTAGATGTGTGTGTGTTGGTAGTCCTACATGAGAAAA
>NW_020956355.1:86120-111490 GCF_003031625.1 Empidonax traillii | reverse complement strand
AAATAGCTGAGACATTAATCTCCTAGCAACAAAGGGGGAGGAATTGAGGAAGGGTAGGGTGTGTGGGTGGAAGGAGGTGGGGTTTGGGGGGGTTGGAGCTCAGCTCTGGGACCTGGAGGAGAGACTGCGGCAAGCTGGAGAGACTGCCTGGTTCTTCTTTGTTTTTTTTCCTGTTGGAGGAGAGTCTTTACTGCTGTTCTCTGCTTAGATGTTGCTGACTGCAGGCCTGGCTCACTGTGAAATCCTCACCAGCTGAAGGTCGTGAGTTTTCTTCCGTTGGGAGAACTTTCTGTTTTATTGCTGGTTTTTTTGTTTCCCTCCCCCTTCCCCCCTCCTCCCTCACCACCCGGTGGCAGCCAAGGATCTCACAGCGCCGCCTGGTGACAGGCACTGGACATTACAAGTTCTACTTCTCCAGTGATCCAACAGCGCCACCTGGTGAACGGTATAGGACATTGCAGGTTTTGCATCTCCAGTGACCCGACGGCGCCCCCTGCTGACTGTGGCTGGAACTGCACCAAAGGGTGCTAAAAATTGAACTATTTCATTTCCCTTTTCACCAGTTTATCGGTTTTGTTCTTGAAGGGGATTATTGGTGGGTATAGGGGTACTGTTTGGTTGTTTTACTTGGGGTTTTTTTCCTTGTTTCTGTTAATACACACATACCTTTTAATAAAGGGCTGTTATTTTTCCCTTTTCCATAATTTGTTTTCCTTCAATCGGAGCCTCTTAATTTTGGATTTATAATTGCTTAGAAAAGGAAGTTTGGGTCTCTTTCTCCTAATCCATCCCCAGCAAAAGACCTTTGACTCATTTAAACTGGGACAATCTCATTTCTGTTTTTCCCTCTTTTCCCAGTGTAAATGATTCTAAACAGATCTTCCCTGGAGGAAACTACAGCCTGAGCTCCTGGAAAGGGTATTGCCAACTACTGGAATGACATGTTTTTCATTGCAGTTGGATTAAGCCATACTTTGGGGTTCAGATAGGTCATAACTGAGGCTTTCATTTTGGGTGGAAAAGTAATAAAAATTATCCTTTTCCACAAAATGTATGGAAAAAAAATAACCTTTATTTCTCCTTTTCCTATAAGTCTAATTCCTCTGCCTTGCATGGAATTACTCTTAAACTGGGATTGATGCAAGAGAACTGAGATGTCTTGGTACAAATCTCTTCTCCTACTGCAGATCAGAATAGGAAAATTGTCAAAGAAGTTTCTCAGCCTGATTCTCCTGATTTGATTTCTATCCTGAAACTGATGAATCTGTAGAATAAAACTCCTGTAAGCAAGAAGAAAATCAGACTCAGACAGCATTTCTGACAACTCAGTTGCCAGCAGTCCTGTTTGACTGGAACAGACCTGAATTTCATAGGTATAACTTGTGTGACTACTTCTTCCTGTCTTAAAAACCAAGACTCCTTTTGACACTGCTTTTCTTGACCATTCATCATTAATGTCGACACACAGCTAACATGAAACAGATTGTCTTCAAAAACAAAAACACAGGCTGATTATGAGTTTATGCAGTGTATAAAAAGTAAGGTACATATGTTTGTCATGTTTTTCAGAATACAAAATATTGAGGGATTGGTCTGACCTAAGTGGACAGTAAGTCAGCAACATACAGAGCTGCAAAGAAATGTTTGGTTTAATCAAATGCTTGCTAGCATGCTGTGCTTGTATAGATTTAAAGATCTATATGAGTGTGATGGTTTTGGTCTAGGCCTTCCTGGTAACCATCTTGTAACCAAGGAAGTTGCCATGTACCCAGTATTCCATACAATTTTTACGTAAATCAGAGTATAAATAAGTTGGAGATTAGAGACCTTGCTCTCTTCTCTTCTGGCGAGGTTTGGGAGCAGTGGGTCCTTGTGTTGATCTCGCTTATCTAGAGGCTGAGGCCTGCAGCGACCGCTGGTCTACCACGTGGAAGATTTGGAGAGTGCTGGCCGTGTCTGCCAATCTTGCTTTTCTGAGGGACGTGGTGAGATTTGTTTTGCTAGTTATTTTGATAGTTCTTGGTTTTCATTGTGTATATCTCTTCTGTGTCCCTTTTTGTCCCTTTTTTCCCCTTTACCTTTCCCTTCGGGGGGTGTTTGGATTCCCTGTGCTGTGTACATAGCATTTTAATTGTATATAACTGTAATATACGTAAAATATATATTTTTATATAACTAGCTTGATTTTGGGTTCTTCAATTTTTTATAATTTTTTCTTTGCCCTAAGGGAAGAAGGGAGGGGGAAGGGGTTGTTACTGTGAGTTTGGGCATTTGACAGGGAGCCAGGTCCAAACCATCACAATGAGTATTTTGTAAATGATGGATTAAATAATGGACTGAAACCTATGTGGTTGCATGCCTATTTCAAAGGTTTTATAAAGAAGAGAAAGCTTTACTCACTTCCTTTGGAGTTATGACATGGTGATGTACAGTGTGTTGTAACTAATGCAGACAACAAGTTGAAGAAGCATAGGTGATCTGACTCAATCCATCACCATCAGAAGCTACCTACTGGATGTCACTGCATCCAAAAACCTTGTGAAGTTCTGCACTGTAGCATTCACAGGCTGTTAGCTAGTCACTAACAATCACAAGTAATAATTTCAGAAAATGTTTTACACAGTTAAATGTACAATAATTACAGGAAACCTACAATGTAACCATTATAATGCTCAGAGCATATATCATCAAAAGAAAGCTTTCCTTAATTTTAGACAAGTTTTTTCTGGCCCAAATTGTATCAGGGATTGTTGATATTTTTTTGGTCTGTGTGTGGCCCAGCCACCTGCGAAAGTGTTGTTCTTTGCCTGCCAAGTTCACTGATAAATGGGAGACCTTGTCCTTGGATAGACAGTTTCTTGTATAAACTGTTTTAATTGGTGTTCTGTAATTGGCTGGTTGTCTGTAGAGGACATTTGAAGGAGAAACTGAAGAGGAGAAGATGAAGTAAAGCCCCCAGACCCAAATAGATAAGACCCCTTGAGTTAAACAGTGCATGCGTTAGGGGAATCCCAAAGTATTCACACATGCGCTGAAGGGGTACACTTATATAACCAAGGGGGTGGACTGAGAACCTCTGTCTGGGCAGATGCAATCAGTTAATGGTATAAAAGTAGTCAACTGGGTTTCTTCGGGGAATTTTTGCTTCACATGAAGGACTACTTGTCTATAGCAGGGACGCCTGCACGTGTGAACCATCACCTCTCTGAAGGATGCAGCTGTTGTAGAGGTTTCTATGATATCGGGAGTGGGTAAGATAACTTTCTTAGTGACACCTGTGAGTAGGGTGTCTCATTCTCTTATTGTGTTCTTTCTCTTGGTTTCCCGTTTACTTTACCACTCTTTTGTAATAAATATTGGGTTTATTGTTGAGCTTTCAGCAGTGTCTTGGTTTTCAATCTCGGCATTCTTTCGAGCTCACCCTGTTACACCAGTCTAGAAAAGCATTTAAATATGTAAATGAGGAAAGATTGGTGGGGAACAGAAATATTTTTTTATTCTAATCAGCTAGAAGACAGAGAAGAGGGGAATGAGACCATGTTCAAAATGCCACAGCTCCTGAGCATCCCATTGCAAAAATTCCTGTCTTGCTTCCTGGGGAAAAACAGTTAACTAAGGCTTTTGATTTACTTTGTGGGCGAACCTGGAAACTCCTGAATGGAACTTTATGGAGTTTTACCATGAAAGGCACTGGGTTGCTAGGAATACAAATAAAATCAGAAAGAATTCAGAAGAATTTAGGTTCTGAAGAATTTATCAGTCTATTAGAGACATCAATATCATTGCCTTCTTCTAAAATTGCTAATGAAAAACAGTACCCCCTGCCAACAGCAGCACTTACAGGTGGTGGCAGATTCGGAAAAAAGGGGCATCATTAAAAGGACTCATTTGCCTTATAATTGTGTCCAATAAAGAAGCTGATGGGGGCAGTGGTGTTTTACAGTTGATTGCTGACAATTAAATGCTAATACTGCATCATTAACTGCTGCAGTTCCAAACATTACCAAGACAGTGATGCCTTGGAATTTTTAAGATTTTTAGCTTTTTGTAGATTTTAATGTAGCTGTGTAGTAAATATAGATTTTTAGTATAATTGTGTAGTGTCTCACACTTTAGAATGGTAAGTTAAGCTCCAAAGATAGTACGTGCTGTGAAGAAGGGGAAGATGAGGAAGAAAGGGGTCTTGGGACCCCCTGACTCAATTCCAAAGAGGCAGACCAGAGGGCAGATTTGGGGAGGATATAGGGGGGTGGATAGTTCTGGTATTGGATGGACAATACTATAAAATTGTAGAACCACTGGACACAATGCCTTTTCTGTACTCCCATGGCCAGAAGGCCTTCATTAAAGACCTGCTCTCTTATCTATCTCTACTAAATTATCCGGGTGAGTCTTTTTTTGGCTCCTGATTTTAAGGCAACAATAGAGACACTGATACGGGGGTCTGCTCATACTTGGATAGCTACCCTGGATGTTAAGGATATGTTTCTCATGACTCCTCTACTTGAACAGGATAAAACACAATTTGCCTTTACATGGAGAGGGATCCAATATACCTTTAACAGGCTCCCTCAGGGATATGAATGTTCACCCACAATTGCACGTTGCTGAATTTTTACAGACAGTCTCACTTCCCTCAGATGTGAAACTGTACCGATATATTCCAATTAGAGGAGATTCCTATGAAAAGGTAGGGGAAGCAGCAGCAGCAGAATGGGAAGCATTGCATGAAGCAGAAATTGAAATTACACCTGAAAAATGTCAAGGACCAAGTAGAGAAGTAAAAGTTTTGGGTACTTGGTGGATAGGGGAAGTGGTCACAGAACCAAGCCTGGCAGTATTCAAGAAACGTTTACATGATACTCTCAGGCAAATGGTGTTAGTCTTGGGGATGGTCCCATGCAGGGCTAGGAGTTGAACTTAATGATCCTTGTGGGTCCCTTCCAACTCAGCATATTCTGTGATTCTGTGATAGCAGACAATGTGGCAGTTCCTCCAGACACTTTAAAGAAAATAGAATAAATACAGATGCCCCAGTCAAAGAAAGAAATACAACTGTTGATGGGAACTTTAGTATATTGGAGGATACCAAAAGGTGGATGAATTAACTGAAATCAGGGAGATAAAAACATAAGAATCCTTAAATCAGGAATGGTATCAATTGGGAGAATGGTTACATCAGAAATAAAGTCACACTGGTAAAGAAGCCCTCTATTTTGCTTCACAGAGCAAAGGCTGGCCACTAAACAGGAAAACTTGTAGTGGGTTGACCCTGGCCAGATGCCAGGTACCCACTAAAGCCACTCTCTCACTCTCCCTCTGCAACTGGATAGAGGAGAGAGGAAAAAAAACAGCTAAGGATTCATGAGTTAACAGCTCGGAGAGGTCAGTTACTGATTACCTTCACAGCCCAAACAGACTCAAAGTGGGGATAGTGTTTAATTTTTTGCAAACAGGATCAGAGCCAAAGAGTGAGAAATAAAACAGTCTTAAAAACACCTTCCCTCCACCCCTCCTTCCTTCCATGCTTCCATGTTCTCCCTCCTCCCCCTGCCAGCAGTACAGGGGGATGGGGAATGGGAGTTATGGTCAGTTGTTGTTTCTGCCGCTGCTCAGAGGAGTTCTTAACAAACTGCTGTCCCATGAGTCACTCTTGCATGGGGGTGCAGTCCTTCATGAATGACCTGTACTGACGTGGGTCCCCCACAGGGGCCACGAGTCCTACCCAGGAAAAATCTGCTCCAGCGTGGGCTTCCCTCTCCAAGGGATGTAGGTCTCTGGCAGGACCCTGCTCCATCTTGGGCCTCCCACAGGGTCACAGCATCCTTTATGCATCCACTGGCTCCAGCATGGGCTTCTCCATGGGCTGCAGGTACATCTCTGCACCCCGATGGTCCTCCATGGGCTGCAGGGGCAGGGCCTCCTCCTCCTTCTGCACTGTCCCTAGTGTCTACATTGTTGTTGCCATGTTCTCACTCCGCTCTTCCCTGGCTGGAATTTCTTCTGCGCAAAACCTTCTGTTCTTAAATATGTTATCCCAGAGGCATTACT
Organism: Empidonax traillii; assembly: GCF_003031625.1. Lineage (NCBI taxonomy): Eukaryota > Metazoa > Chordata > Aves > Passeriformes > Tyrannidae > Empidonax > Empidonax traillii. The sequence continues at coordinate 105,439 of NW_020956355.1, read as the reverse complement.
ATTGCTCCTGGTTGGCTTGGCCTTGGACAGCAGCAGGAAGTCCGTCCTGGAGCCAGCTGGCATTGGTTCCACAGGACAGAGGAAGCTTCTAGCATCTTCTAACAGAAGTCACCCCTGTACCCCCCCCCCCCCCACTACCAAAACCCAGCCACAGAAACCCACTACACTTGTGAAACTCTTCTTGCAGAATGTCCTCAGTGTAAATTAAAATGACAATTAGATCACCCTGTGAATTGATTACAGCAGACTACTCAGACCCTCTGCAGGATATGGATACATGCTTACAGGTATAGAAGGAGTGCTACTCATGGCAACTAAATGCTGAAAGGCCAATGGTCAAAACACAATATGAGGACTATAATCTTGGTTTTCAAGTCTACCTATTCCTGATATCACCCAAAAAGATAGTGGCTCACATTTCTCCTGCAAGGAGGTTCAAGAATGGACCAAACAGGAAGGAATTCAATGAGTATTTCACATCCCATATTACCCCCAGTCAAATGGAATCATAGAAAGGGTTATTGAGAAAGAGTTTTAAGTCACACACGACTAAGCGGGATGTTCAACATTACAGAGTACTTCACCGATTAAATAATTGGTATGGGCCCACCAGGAGCTTTGTGAGCCTAGAATTCTTTGCAAATATGAATTAGGTGTTCCACCTTCCATGAAAGGGAAACATCTGACAGCATTACAACCAGGACAACCTGTTACAGTAAAATTACCACAAATTGGAATTTTGCCTCTGACTCTGACTAAACTTTGTGGACCACTTGCTTGGGAAGCTACCGATAGTAGTGGTGCAAAGCATAGAATTGGTGCATGGTAGATTTTCCCTTCTTTTTAATGGGGTAACTTGTCCAGGTAAACCCTGCCCAGACTTGTATTATTGTACTTCTTCAGGAATGATACCGGGAATGATGCCAGCATGTCTCCACTGAAGATCAAGTTATCCACTGTAGGACTGCTTATTCTTCTCATTGAAGTAATCAGCACCAGAATAAACCAGACTGGGCACACACATCACCAAGCCCGACCCACTGGGTGGAGACCCTCACTTTTTTTATCTGTAATGATCACTGTGGTAACAGTTGTAACCACACTTAAGCCCCAATGCATTTCAATGACAATCACTAATGAAAAAAGCTATAATTGTACAAATTTAGGAACCCTGCTTAATAACATAAATTTGGCAGAGGGAAATACAACCATAATATATGAAACACAACCTCCAACCAATGAGGGGTTTACTTGGTTTCCAATATACCTCGTTAAAAAAATGGCATAGATGTTACAAGGCCAGTAGCTGCTCAATGAGCATTACATTGAAACAAAATATGGAAAGGGAAGTAGTGTGCATGTGGAGGTATAATGTAACCACAACCATAACTGGGCTAATGTATATTGGCACAATAGAAACTAACTTGACACTCATGATGCATTCCATTACCTCCCAGGCTCCCCATAAGACTGGTGAAACTTTATCTCCACAGATTTCTAAAGTTGGACCCTGCGCCATTGAATATACAGGACAGCAACAAGTGGTACTTAATCCTTCATGGTTCCTCAAATGAGTGGAATTATCAGTGCAGATTAATATCTCTGCCATTAAACCTGCCTGCTCACCATTTCTGAGTACATCTCGCACAGGATAGTTCCCTTGGTTGTATGGACGGACCCTCACCTCTCCAAAATGATCAAGGAGAGATGAGACTGGTATCCTGGGTACAGGATTAGGAGTATTAAATAGTATGGATGATGAAGTCCTAGTAAACAAAAGAAATTCAGAAACAGGTGATTTATACCGATTGGAATATCTATTACCATCTTCCTTATCAGCATTAGGAACTAACCAGGGGTTCTTATCAGATATATTACCTCAATGGGAAAGGAGGTAATAAAGGAGTGTTTAGCTCTTCTGTAAATATATGACTAAATGCTTATGTAGCTAATATCTGTCAATAGAAAGAGGGAGTGGACTGTGCTGATTATTAGAAAGTTTTACAATCTGATGCCCCAATAAAGAATCACAGTGATATTGGGTTCATTTCAAAGGCAAGAAGAGTCAGCAGAATTCCCACTGATTTCAGTGATCTTTTGGACTAGACTCACGGTACCTGATGTGCACTAAATTATTGTAATAAAAAAAAGTAATAAATTTATATATGTGAAACATAAGGATTTTGACATTTTATAACTTTAAAGTACATAGCATGAATGGTAAAAGTAAAATGTATATGGATTCTAAAGATGTCACTATCAGGAAAATATGAAAGGAACAAGTTTACTTGTAACGTACATTATAAGCTTGGATGTTTGAAGTAGGAAAAATGTTCTGAAGTAAAATATTTCTAATAATTCTCTATTCAAGATATATGGAGAAAAAATGGATAATTGTGGTGGATTGATACTGGATGAATGCCAGGTGCCCACCAAGCCACTCTGTCACTCCCCTCCTCTGATGAATGGAGGAAGAAAATAAGCTGAAAAAGGTCATGAGTCAGGATAAGGATAGGGAGATCATTTACCAAGTACTATTACAGGCAAAAAGACTCCAATTGGGGATTATAAATTTTATTTATTGCCAAAAAAAAAAAATAGAGTAGGATAGTGAGAAACGAAAACTAAACACCTCCTCCCCCCGTGCTGGTTTAAAGGAAAACCAGCAGGAGAAATGAACCCAACTCAAAAGAGATTATGAGTCAGAATTACAATGTAATAAAAGTAATTCAATAAATACAATTATACAGATGAACAATTGGTTTTAACCCACAAAAACCCAGATGTATAACTTGGAACCCTGGGGCACCAACAGAATGATGTTTGTTGGCCCCTGTGCTGAGCCCCACGTGGTCCCCCTGAGTCCAAAAGTAAAAGGAGAGGAAAAACCTGTTGGTGAGAGTGATGGTCGCAGTCTGATTGAGAGTGGTAGTCACAGTCCGGTTGACAGTGGTGGTTGCAGTCCAGTCAAGGTTCTGGTCCTCCTCTGGATCCCACAAGTGGTACCAGAAGTCCCAAGACCCCAAGATTATATACACTCAGGTTTGGGCAGGAATGCCCAGTACCTCCCCCCAGGATGATGAGTTCCACAATGGATGAGTTGTGGGTGTGAGGACAGAAACACCCTCCTATCTCACAGGTCTCTCAACACCCAGCTTATAGCCTGAGGGGTCAGGTGTGCTCTGGGCAGCTGCTGCAAATGGTTTATTGTTAACAGTTTCTGGGAAATGACTTGGTGGGTGTAGAATACACAGTTTGGGTTACACCCACACAGTGATGAACTGGTCCCATCTATTCTAACTAGGACATTATCCACCCCTTATTCTATACCATCTCTGTCAGGCCCAAATTTACACCTTTTAAAAACTATATACCTATAAATATACAATGAATCATTACAGACTATTCTCACTCAAAATTAGGTCCCCTTGTGGTACACAATGTGTCTCCTCATTTTTTGTATTACCCACCAAGTGAAACCAGGTCCTTGAGCAAAAACAATGCCTTGGATGGGTTTGCCTTTGCTTGAGTTGGGACTAATCCAAACAATCTTTCCTAACATGCCTCTCATATGCACCATGGGGACTTCATCTACAGTATGCAAGGGTTCTGATTCGGCAGAGACAGCTTGATTGATGGAGCCTCGGGTGTTGACCAACTAGGTGGTCTTTGCTAAATGCAGCTCCCAATGTTTGAAAGTCCCCTCACCTAGTGCCTTCAAGATAGTTTTCAGGAGTCCATTGCACTGCTCAACTTTTCTGGCAGCTGGTGCATGATAGGACACATGATACACTCACTCAATGCCGTGCTCTCTGGCCCAGGTGTCTATGAGGCTGTTCCTGAAATGGGTCCGATTGTCAGACTCAATTCTCTCTGGGGTGCCATATCACCACAGGACTTGCTTTTCAAGGCCCAGGATGATATTCTGGGCAGTGGCGTGAGGCACGGGGTATGTCTCCAGCCATCCAGTCGTGGCTTCTACCATGGTCAGCACGTAGTGCTTGCCTTGGCAGATCTGGGGAAGTGCAATGTAGTTAACTTGCCAGGCTTCCCCATACCTGTATTTTGACCACCTTCCACCATACCACAGAAGGTTTCACCTGTTTGGCCTGCTGCCAATCCAGATCTGCCTGAGAGACTTTAATCCTGGCAGCTCAGGCCACCTGCTCATTGTTATGATGCTCTTCATTATCCAAACTCTTGGGTACATGAGAATCTACGTGATGGACCTTCATGCTCAGCTTCTCTACCCAGCCAGCAATGTCCTGCCACATCTCAGCCGTCCAGATGGGTTTCCCTTTTTGCTGCCAGTTGGCCTTTCTCCATCGCTCTAGCCATCCCCACAGAGCCCTGGTCACCATCCCTGAGTCTGTGTAGAGATAGAGTCTTGGTCACTTCTCTCGTTCAGCGATATCCAAAGTTAGCTGAACAGCTTTAAGCTCTGCAACCTGACATGACCCACCTTGTCCTTTGATTGCTTCTGCAACTTTCTGTGTGGGACTCCATATGGCTGCCTTCCATTTCTGGTTTGTGTCTACAATGTGACAGGAGCCATCTGTGAAGAGAGCATATCACTTTTCATCTTCTGGGAGCTGGTTATATGGTGGGGCCTCCTCAGCCTGTGTCACCTGCTCCTCTTCTTCTTCAGAGGATAGTCTGAAACCCTCACCTTCAGGTCAGTTGGTGATAATTTTCAGAATCCCAGGGCAATTAGGATTCCCTATCCGGGTTCTCTGTGTTATTAGAGCAATCCACTTATTTATCGGTGGCTTGATGTGTAGAAGAAGCTTTATCCTTGAACATCCAGTCCAGCACTGGTAGTCAGGGTGCCAGGAGGAGCTGTGCTTTGGCGCCGATCACTTTTGAGGCAACTCAAATTCCTTCATAAGCAGCCAGGATCTCTTTCTCAGTTGGGATATAGCTGGTTTCAGATCCTTTGTAGCCCCAACTCCAGAATTCCAGTCCTCGTGTCTCCCCAGAGCTCCAGGAAGGACCATTCTCCCTGGCTGCAGTGTAGAGCACGTTCTTCATGTCCTGTCCTGTCTGGTCAAGGGCTACTGCATGGGAAATCTCCTGCTTAATTTGTTCAAAGGCCTGTTCTTGTTCAGGGACCCACTGGAAATCATTTTTCTTCTGTGTCACAAAATGGAGAGGACTTACAGTCTGACGGTACTCAGGGATATGCATCCTCCAAAAGCCCATGGCGCCTAGGAAAGTCTGTGTTTCCTTCTTGCTGGTTGGTGGGGACATGGCTGCTATTTTGTTAATCACCTCCATTGGAATCTGGAGGAATCCATCTTGCCACTTCACTCCTTGGAACTGAATTTCCTGAGCAGGTCCCTTGACCTTACTTTGTTTAATGGTGAAACTAGCTCTTAGGAAAATTTGGATTATCTTCTCTCTTTCACTGGGTCTCCAGTTCATGGATCATCTTGTGTATAGGAGCCACAGAGTCTTGGTCGGTGCGGTATTGCAGGTGGTGTACTGTTGCTGTGGCCATGGGTACCAATTGTACTTCAGTCTTCAGCAGTCCCACAGCTGAAGGGTCCTCTGAGAGAAAAGGCAAGGTGTTCAACTGTCTAATTTCCTCTTTCTCCACAGTAGCTATGCCAAAGGCCCAACGGAATCCTTTTGGGTCTTTGAAATGCCCATTCGTCAGGTAACCTATGCCAAGGATACGTGGGGCCTCCGGGCCAGTCATGATGGGGTGTCTATGCCATTCCTTCCCAGTCAAGCTCACTTCAGCTTCCAGTACATTCAGCTGTTGGGAGCCCCCTGTCACCCCAGAAATAGAGATGGATTCTGTCCCTACGTATCTTGATGGCATCAAAGTACATTGTGCGCCTGTTTCAACTAAAGTCTTATATCTTTGTGGGTCTTATGTGCCAGGCCACCGAATCCACACTGTCCAATAGATCCGACTGTCCCTCTCCTCTACCTGGATAGAGACAGGGCACCCCTAGTGCTGGTCATGGTACTCACTGTGCTCTTCTTGTAAGTGTGACCTGGAGGTGCCTTCAAGAGGATCAGACATATCATTCCTGTACCGTCTAGAGTCTTGCCCACAAGAGACCAGAGTAGCATTTATCCTTGAAGAGTTCCTTGTGGTACTTGTTCCTCTTTTCAATTCATGTACCCGGGCTGCTAAGGAAGAGGTGGGTTTTCCATCCCACTTCCTCATATCTCGTGGAAGTAAAACCATAGATTGCCACCTGGAGTGTACCCTCTCTCCTTAGTTGGGGGATGCCTGCTCCTGATAGCAGAGACTCTTGTTTGTCCTGGTGAGATATGGAAGATCCCTTCCTTAATTTCCTCTCTTAGCTTCTGGTGGCCCTCTTCAGTCTTCTCTTCCAGGCTTCGGACATTTGGTCAGTTAGGTTTCCACTGATGAGATGTGGGCTCGTAATAAGGAGGTGATAGTATCTTCATAAATCCTGAGTTTACTAACCAATGCACCCACCTTGTCCTCTCCCTCCCTCCATTGCAACGCTGCTAAGTAGCGGGAATACATTTCTGGCCAGAGCCATACAAACTTCAACCACATTTGGGATGTGCACTGTACAATGTCTGCACTTTTAGGACTTTTTTCACACTGAAAAGATTATCCCCAGTATGGCTAATTCCTGTGAGCACCAGATGCCTTGTTCCATCGTGTTCCACTGTCCTTGCTGTATGTGGAGGCTCTCCTTACAAAGATATCTCTCCCTCACACTGGACAACAGTCGCCACCAGAGGCTGAGCATTTCCTGCCTCTTTTCAATCCCCAGATCAATGATCACATCTTGAGACAGGGATCTCAGTTTCCTTGCTTCACTCCCATCTAGAACTGTATGGTTAGCTGTGGCATCCCATATTCGAAGCAGCAAGGTCAGAATGGACTCATTTGCCTGTCACGTGAACTCTCCCTGGAGTTCACGTAGCTCACCCAGGGATGGGGATTGAGTGATTATTTCTGACTCTGTCTCCTCTGCTGGACGTGAAGGTCCTACCTCTTCATCATCATTCGCTATACGAACTGATTTAGTCTTTGATTTCCTTTCCTGAACAGAGGTGACTGCTATTGTTTTCTGTTTTCCTTCTGGCTCCTCAATGGTTTGTGTGGACACAGTGCTGGTTGATTTATTTCTTTTTCCCTCTGACTCTGTCGTGGTTTGGGTGGACACGGTGCCTGTGGATTTGCTCCTTCTTTCCTCCCCCGATGGTGCTGTACCATACCAAGTAGTATCCAGTAGGCAGTGGCCAGGGCCCAGCAGGTTGCTGTGAGCTGGCCATCTCTGTAGCCACCAAACTATTTCTCCTTCACCAGTCTTATCACACTAACAGGATCCTGCAGTTGTTCAGGGGTGAATTTCCACATCGCTGGAGGAGAGAACTTCTCCAAATACTGGCTGATGTCCTCCCTGTGCCACTCAACATTATCCAATCCCATGGCAGGCCTCCAGACAACCTCCCTAGTAGGCCCTGTGTGTAGACAGCACAGAGCAGACAAAGCAACACTAACAGCAACATTACACTGTCTTTAACATCAAAAGGAAACTCAGTATTTTCAAAGACTTGTAGCAGGTCTGAAGGGGGAGGAGGTACAAGGTTGGAAACAACCATTCACTCCTGTTCCCCCAAAAGGCTGGGTTCAATTTTAATGAGGTCCCAGAGGTAGCAATCCAAAGCAGGACAGGCAAACAAGACTGAATACACATTCTCAATGAAACTCTCTGCCTCTGATGTTCGGATGACATAAACATAGTATACTAATAAAGCAATTTTGATCCCTCACCCTGGTCTTAAAGAGACCATCAAAATAGGCAAATAGTTCCCCATATGCAGAAAGATGAACAGACTCAGATACAATATCCACATGAATACATCAAGCAACATGATGATCAGGGAGTTTCTGTATCCAAATACAAAAATGTTTAAAATGAAATTGTGTTGGAGGTGACTGCAAGGAGGATGAATGGTACCTGCTGTGGAAGAAAGAGTTTCTTGAGGACAAGAGCAGTGACCCTGCCTTTGTCTAATGGATGACTTGTAGGGACTGTTTGGCTAAAACCTATAGTTACGTTGATGCTATTGTTTCAGGACATGTTCAGGCATGTTCCCCTGTGCTGCTGTAAAGTTTTCTCCTTTGGACTGTTTGCTACTCTCCTATTGGACAACTTACTGCAATGTATGTGTCCTTAAATAAAGGCAGATCTGCCCAGGATCTGCTACCCTGTGATCCGAACACCACAGGTCTTGTGTGTTTAATCCCAAACTGTGGCAAATGGCGTTCAACTAGGGGAAGGTAAGCAGGGAGAGAACTCTCTTTTCCCTGAGGGCAATCAGGTGCACCCGGCTTGAGGAGGTGTGCTCCAGTGGTTCCTGCAGTCGAACAGCGGATACGGGTTTCGGGCTGGCCGATTCAACGCACCCAGTGAGGTGAGTGAGTGTGGAATATCCCTTCCTTTCCCTCCCTCTCTCCAAATTGTAACTTGTCAGCTACCAAAAATGGGATCCTCATTAACAAAAACAAAAAAATCATTTTTAAACAAATTCCAAGTCATTGATTCTAATGGCCAAGAGTATGATAAGCGCTCCTTAAAATCATTATTGAAATGGCTTGATAAAAACAAATGCTTCGTCCCTGATACCATAAAATACGAAGAATGGGACAAACTGGGATTCCTACTCTCGAAATCTAAAGAAAAAGGAGACAAAACAGCTGCAAACTCCTTAATCTCTTAGAGACTTTTGCTCCTGCTTTTACAAAAACAGTGAAACGCTGATTTGCAAAATCCTTTGCAAAACCTCGCACAGAACCAGGTTCAAAATGGTGGCAGCTCCCCACAGACCGAGCAGGCTGCAGAAACTCCCTCTAACAGCAAAATAACGACCCCTAAGATGGCGGGTGGCAGGAAAGTCTGTACTTGTACCCCAAATGGTGGCGAAATCAGTAGTAAAGAACACTGCATGCGGAATGGCGGCAAAGATTGTTGTGTGAAACACCTGAGGCAGGAAAGTTTTCACAAACAAGGTGGGGGTGGGGCGATAGGCGCAAAAAGCCGAGCGTGGGAGAATGTGGACCCACCCATAAATCCACCCACCTCCACTTCACTTCTCCCCTCCTCTGGGACTGACAGCACCAGCACTAACCCGGAAATTTCAAATTTCCAAAACGCCGGCGCTCAGGGAGTTCCTGGTCCCTCAGAGACATGTGTCCTGTGTCATGGCACCGCCCAGTCACTGGCGCTGGCCACCCCCACTCAGCCACCCCCATCAGCAGTTAAAGCCCTGGCACCAGCAGAAGCCCTGGCGTCGCTGTCATGGGCGATGCAAGCCCGGGGTTTCGCCGCCATCGCAAGACCCGTTGCCACAGGCGCCGCCGCAGCAAGCCCTGGCGCTGCCTCCGCCGGCACTGCAAGCTCTGTTGCCGGCAGTGCAAGCCCTGCCGCTGCTGCTGATGCTCAGAAAAAGGGGCAGGTGAGTAAAACTGCTCAGAGAAAGAGTTTTAAGTCCATAAGCAGCAAGGTATTTATTGATTATTGATGACGCCGGGGAGATTTACCGGTTCAGGCCAGGTAAAAACTCCAAAGTGATTCAGTAAGAACAGGTAATTTATACAATGTGTTGATCATGATTACAACATAATTTTTACATATTCATATTACTGCATCATTTGATTACAATATTCATAACAGGTGAAGTTAGGGCGGAGATTGAGGCGTGGTTTCCATTTTGAGGAATATTTTGGTGGGAGTTCCTGTTTGCCTTCATCCTGGGGGCTGCTTTTTAATCCTCATCCTCACTTCACCTCAGGGACCTTTCGTTCTTTCTATTGTTTCTGTGTTCTTATCGCTCAGCCTTAAAGAAACGCTTGGCTTTGGGCCTATTTTACCTATTGAGATGTCACCTTGGCTCCTCTGGATGAGATTTATGGGTCTGGGGTTCTTTGTCCAGCATTTGTTGTGGTTCCTTTAAGGTCTGATGCCCTCAGCACAGGACAGAGTCTTCTTGTACAAAATGCAGCTTGCGAAATATAGCTTACGGCAAACTACATGTGTACAGAGGAGTAGGGGGCTCCTATGGGCCTACAGTAAAAGTGTTTCGATTAACCCCTCCAGCTTCATTCCCCCCTTTTTTTAGAACTTACGAAATCTTTCGTCAAGTTCCAGGGAAGTGTGAGTGTGCATTATCGCCCATAGTATACGGGTCCTTTTGACTATAGAGTGTAACCTGTACCACAGCCATATATTTAAAAGGGAGAGGAAAAGCATGGTTATTGTTAAAATTAGCATTGGATGTATTAAGTAGTCAAATACTTTTGTTGCTGAAGGGGATTGTCCTGTAAAGATATCCCACCAGTGATGTTGTCCTGTTTGTTCTATCTTAGTGAGGACATTCGTTATATTGGTGGAGTCATGTTCAACCTGCCAAATCATTCGTTGAGACCTTTTGTTCACTTCTTGGACTAGTTTCTCTACGTCGGGATGCATAAGCATTGCTTTAAAAAGATCAATTTCCATTCCTATCTGCAATTTTGGTACATCATGGTATAAACTATATTTAGCTTCGATCAGTTGTCTAGTGGTAATAGGAACAGTATAATTAAAATCACAACCCTTTAGTTCTGTAAAATTACATACGCAAAAGTTAGTATTATTTGTTTCTACATAGCAAAGATCAATAAAGACATAATCACAAAATGTTCTAATACAAGCACATCCATTTCCTACATAATATACTTGCGACTGGTTTATACTGTGGGGAAGCATTTCAAAGGTGCACATACTATTTTCAGTATCTAAACACAAATCTTCGTTTTCTATGACTGCATTTTCACAGATGTACCCTAGTTGCTCTTTAGGGATGCAGGCTTCTGTACTGATTGATTGCCATTTGTTTTTGGAGGAATCATAGTGTGCCCATACGTTATGATTTATGGGTCTAACTACGACATTCTGGTGTATCGTTCCTAAAGTCAGAACAGGAAAGATGATTCGTTCTTTGGCTGCACTGATAGTAAGTACATAAGCTTCAATTTGTTCATCTTGTGGATTGTATGTAAAGTTCACTAGTTGCCACCACGCCTGATAATTTTTCTCAAATTGAGTGGTGGAGCTATTTCTGGCTATAATTTCTTTCATTTCCTTGGGCAGTATCCCAGATGTTCCTTCTCTCAGTATTCCTGCAGCTACAGTTTGTACCCATTGTTGTGTCTATATGCACTGGAAGGCGAGTGCAATTTTTTTGTTAGCCCTTCCAATGTAATCAGTGATTCTGGAAAAATCTTGGGATGTATGGTTGGTGACCAGGGTTAGTAACCGAATTGCTAGTGACTGTGTTTCAGCTAAAGTAAGCATGGATGAGCTTAAAGGAACTTTGAGTTTTCCTAGATTGGATGTGACAGCACTCAGTTTACTTACCAGTACCTCTTGATCTATTGTGTTTAAAACTCCTAAACCCGTGCCAAGCCACCTGGTTGCATCCCGCTGTACGCGTCGTGGGTGGGATCTGGCAGCCAGCCATGCCTTCCAGCCTTTAAGGCTCTGTTGTATGATTGACTGGCAGTCTTTTTGTAAGTGTGTGATGTTTATCTGAATATTTACTTTCAGTGAGTATGTGGGATCTAACAGTAGTTTCAGCTCGTTAGATTGTCTTACTACATGGGGTCCTATAAAGGTTAGATTATGTATCCCTTTACAGGTCGGAGTGGGAATTGTGTTTTTGTCTGTTACCTTTACAGGCGGTTCTGTGGTGGGTTTTGCTTTAAGCCAGATGATGAATGTCTCAGAGATAGTTCTATCTCTACTCTCCCAAGAGCATTGGACTGACACTGATTGATCAAGTATTAATTTTGTTTCGCACTTGGCTATGTGTTGTTCGTTGTCTTTTATGTTATCTTTCCAGCATATAATTGGACTTTTAGCCTTAATCCAAATGTTCCTGGTAGCCTGATTAAATGTGAGTGATTGGTTGGTCAGGGACTTTATAACCATTTCGATCAGTTTGTTTTTTTGCGTTATAGTATTAACACCTTTGCACCCTATTTGTACTATTTCGTTCTGTTGTCCTATTATAGTATATAATGACTTCGGGGGTTTAATCCAGTCCTGCTGGGTGTAAGGTATGTTATTGTGCAGGACATAAATGGCCATGCCTGGTCGAGGTGCTGCCTCACCCGAAAATATTGATGTGACAACCCGTGCATTCGACCATGGCCATTCCATGGTGGTGTTTTGAGCCGAGATTATACTTATCAAGAGTCCACAGAATAACGCTGGGATTTGCCAGTCCATGTTCGGGGTTCCCTCAGGAGTTCTCTTGGGGGGTCTCTGGAGCCTTCTTGACTCGGGAGTAGTGGATCCAAGCAGGTCGCTCCTTGATTCGGATTGCCGTGAAGGTAGTCAGTAGCACCTGGAATGGTCCTTCCCACTTTTCCTGTAGCGGTTTTCCTAAAAGATTCTGAACATATACCCAATCACCAGGATGGAAAGGATGTAGTTTACAGTCAGGTTGTTTGGGTTGGTTCTCTATCACTATTGTTGCATTTTTATCAAAATGTTTTCCTACTGCTATTACATAGTCATGTATATATTGATTGCCTATTTGATCCACAGCCTCACTGTTAACAACCTGCATTGCATAAGGTCTGCCATAGAGGATTTCAAATGGACTTAGTTTTTCCTTCGAACGAGGCTTCACTCTTAGTCTGATCAGAGCAATAGGCAAAGCCTGGTGCCACTGTAAATTGGTTTCTTGGCAGATTTTGGCAATTTGTTGTTTAATGAGCTGGTTCATTTTCTCTACTTGCCCACTAGCTTGGGGTCTGTAAGGTGTATGTAGTTGCCAATTGATTTGTAATGCTTTGCTTATTGCTTTTACAATTTTAGCACAAAAATGTGAGCCTCTGTCTGAGGAGATGCTTTTAGGTACACCGAATCTGGGAATGATTTCATTTAGCAGGACTTTGGTTACTTCCCTTTCTTTATTTGTCCTGCATGGGAATGCTTCAGGCCACCCAGAAAATGTGTCTGTTAAAACAAGGATGTATCTATACCCCCCTTTTCTCGGGAGTTCAGAGAAATCGATTTGCCATACTTCTCCAGGGAATTTTCCCCTGTTAATTGCCCCTTTCTGTATCTTAGTCCCCGTGTTAGGGTTATTTTTCAAGCAGCGTTCACATCGAGATGTGACTTGCTTTATTGCTGTGAAAAGTTTTGGTCCCGCTATCCTAGCTTTTAAGTATTGATAAAGGGGGTCGAGGGCCCAATGGGCTTTTTCGTGTTCTGTTTTTACAAATTGCCAGATTGATTTTTCTGGAAGCACTAGTTATCCTGTTTCTAACTGGCCCCATCCGTTATCCAGCATCTTACCTTTGTTCCTTTGTATCCACCTGTGATCTGAGTCTTGGTACTTTGGCTTAAAAGTAGTGTCTAATTCCTCTGGGACTAGGGCTGATATGATTATTTCATCAGTTCTTGCAGCAGCTAATTTAGCTTCTGCATCGGCTTTCCGGTTACCTATTTCTGGAATAGTGTTACCTCTAAGGTGTCCTTTGCAATGCATTATGGCCACTTGATCTGGGAGTTGGACGGCTTCTAACAATCGTAGGATTTCCTCAGTATGCTTGACAGCTTTCCCCTGGGTCGTCAGCAGCCCTCTCTCCTTCCAGATTGCACCATGTGCATGCACAACGGAGAAAGCATATTTAGAATCTGTCCAAATGTTAATTCATTGTCCTTCTGCCAGTTCAAGAGCTCTGGTCAGAGCTATGAGTTCTGCCTTTTGTGCTGAAGTTCCTGCAGGTAAAGGATTTGATTCGATTACCTGTTCTGTTGTGGTTATTGCATAACCTGCCAGTCTCTCTCCATGCTTCATAAAGCTGCTGCCGTCCGTGAACCAGTTTTCTGCATCTTTGAGTGGCTCCTCTGTGAGGTCCGAGCGGCTGGAATATACAGCTTAGATGGTTTCCAGGCAGTCATGTTCGACAGGCTCTGCTGAAATTCTTCCTTCTAGGAATGAGGCTGGGTTGACAACATTAGTTACTTGAATGGTTATGTCGTCGGATTCAGTTAGGATCGCCTGATATTTCAGAAATCTGGAAGGTGACAGCCAATGGCCACCTTTCTGCTCTAGTACTGCTGACACAGTATGGGATACTAGAACAGTCATTTTCTGGCCCATAGTGAGTTTTCTGGCTTCTTCTATGTTTATAATTACGGCAGCAACTGACCTTAAACAGGTAGGCCATCCTTTGCATACTTCATCTAATTGTTTAGAGAAGTAGGCCACGGCTCTTTTGTGGGGTCGGAGTTTTTGAGCTAGGACACCCAAGGCCATTCCCTGTCATTCATGTGAGAATAGCCAGAATGGTTTTGTTACATCTGGCAGATCTAATGCAGGGGCTTTCATTAATTCTTGTTTTAGTTTCTTAAAAGCCGTTTTTGCTTCTGGTGTCCAAATTAGAGTACCTTTGGCTTCTTTTAACAGTTCATACAGAGGTTTTGCAAGTATTCCATACTGATATATCCATAAATGACACCAACCTGTCATACCCAAAAAGGTCCGCAGATCTCTCACCATGTCAGGTCTGGGCATCTGACAGATGGTTTCTTTTCTTTCCGTTCCCAGGGATCGTTGTCCTCCAGAAATCTCGTATCCCAGGTATACCACTTTTTCTTGCACCAGTTGGGCTTTCTGTTGGGAAACTCGATATCCATTTAGTCCCAAGAAATTCAACAATGCAATAGTCCATTGTACACAATTTTCTTCAGTTTCAGTTGCTATGAGCAAATCATCTACATATTGTAGAAGAACGCCCTCTCCGTGTGGCCACTCCCATTGCTCCAATTCTTTGGATAATTGATTTCCAAAGATTGTGGGACTGTTTTTATACCCCTGAGGTAAAACTTTCCAAGTCAGTTGAGTTTTTCTACCTTTAATAACAGATTCCCATTCAAAGGCAAAGATGTCCTGGCTCTCTGGGGCTAAGGTAAGGCAGAAGAATGCATCTTTTAAGTCTAACACTGTAAACCAAATTAGGTTATTCTTTAGCCTTGTAAGGAGGGTATAAGGGTTTGCTACCACTGGGTGTAGGGTTTTTGTGATTTTGTTTACTGCCCTTAAATCCTGTACTAACCTATATGTCCCATTTGGTTTCTTTACTGGTAAAATTGGTGTATTGTATTCTGACTCGCATTCCCTTAGTAATCCTAATTCTAAGAATTTTTCTATTATGGGTTCAATCCCCTTTCTGTCTTCTAGCCTTAATGGATATTTGGTTTTGTGCACTGGTTTTGCTCCTGGTTTTAATTCTATGATTACAGGAGCTGCTTGTTTTGACTTTCCAGGGGTATCTGTCGCCCACACTAGTGGCTAAGTTTCCCTCATTATTTGTTCAACACTATGATTGTTTGGCTTAGGTTTTACACAACTGACAGTTAAGCTTAGGGCCATTATAAATTGATCTTCATTTACCTGAAATTCAACTTTATTTTTATCAAACCTTATCACAGCTCCCAGATTCTCTAATAAGTCTCTACCTAAAAGGGGTTTTGGAGAGTTAGGCAAATACAAAAATTGATGAATCCCCATTTGTTTCCCTATTTTATATTTTAGGGGTTTCAGAAAGAAAGCTTTTTCTGATTGGCCTGTAGCTCCCATTACTTGTATAAATTCATCACTTTTTGGCACCAATTCCTGATTTAAAACTGAAAACATAGCTCCAGTGTCAATTAAAAAGTCCATTTCCTTTTCATTTTCACCTAGTTCCAATTTAACCAGCGGGTCAGCTAGGGGTCTACCCACCGGTCCGCTTCAATCACTACCTTGAAGGGCAATGATAGCAGTTTTCTCCTTCTTATTAGGGCATTCTCTTTTCTAATGCCCCTTCTGAAGGCAGTATGCACACTGATCTAACTCGACTTTTTTCTGCCGAGGAGTTGAGCCCTTTTCTGGCTGAAATTTACTACGGTTCTTATTACATTGTGTGAGTGTGGACCCGGATGTTTTGATTTATGTGTTGCCATTGCTATGACTACAGCTTTGGCAAGTCTTTTATCCTCTCTTTTCTTTTCCTCTTGTTCCCGGTTATTATACACTTTCCATGCTTCATTCATCAGCATTTCTAAATCCTTATCTGCTGGGTGCTCTAGTTTTTGCAACCTCTTCCTAATATCTGGATTACTTTGCCCCATAAGTAATCCTAGTAGCTGTTGTTTCCCAGTTTCTGATGCAGGGTCTAGGGGGGTGTATTGCCTCATTGCAGCTCTGAGTCTCTCTAAGAAATCTGAGGGGATTTCGTCTCGTCCCTGCCTTACATCATACAGGGCTGCCCAGTTTACTGCTTTAGGAATTGCATGTCGTAAGCCTAAAGCAATTAATTTTCTATATTGTACCAGTAGATCATATTGAATTGTATCATTTGGATCCCACTTTGGATTTTCTGTAGGGAATATCTCCCCAGCATTCCCTGGTAATAAAGCAGCATGTGTTTTTCCTGTCTTTAAGACAAGTTCTTTTTCTGTTTCTGTTAATTCCGATAACATAAGATCTATATCTTCCCAGCCTACATCTAAGTTCTTTGCAAATAACTCAAATCTTTTAGTAACCCCTTCTGGATTTTTCCTAAAGCACTTGGCTTCCTCCCGCCAGTTGTTTAAATCACTGGTTGTGAAGGGTGTTTTGACTCTCGATTGCTCTCCTACTATTGGCATTATTTGTCTCAGGGGAGCAATAGTAAGCGTTTCCTTTGTTTTATCTGTGGTCTTATCTTTTTCTAAGTCTCTATCTTCCGGTCCCCCCACCCTCTCAGCTGTTTGTTTTTCTGTTTCCTGATCCCTTTGTTCCTCTATTTCTTTGGTTTTTTGTTCCTCTTTTTCCCTAGCTTTTTGCTCTTCTATTTCCTTGGCTCTCTGTTCCTCTTTTTCCCTGGCTTTTTGCTCTACTGCCCTAGTATAATATGCGTGGCTTGTTCCCTCGTCAAGATCATCCGTCCCTGGTGCTGGTGAGTTAACCGTCGCCCTTTCTTTTTCCCAATCTGGTGTCTTTTCTGTCTTACCCTGTTTTGAATCTGACATGTCTTTCCCTTTTCCCTTCCCTTTTGGAGTGCTTTCTCTTTTCTTAAAGAAGGATTCTAACCAGCTGTCTCCAGTGTCCTCCTTTACGAGTGGGGCAAAGGGTTGCAAATCGGTGAGACTGATCAAGCTTTCTTAATCACTGTCTCTCTTTAGATTAAGACACCTTTCCCCAATGCTACAAGCATCACAACAACGATTTTTCTGCTTATGATCTTTCTGATCCTTTTCAAGTGCTAACACAAGGGGATCTTGTGGGGCTACATTTATTCCACAATCTTTTTGCCACTTTGGCTTATTTTTTAGGGTGAAGAATAGATCCCAGTAAATAACTGCAACCCATTTATTATGTCTACGAAGGAATACCACAAGTTGTAACAAAGTACTATAATTTAAAGTACCATTTGGCGGCCATTTCTCATTATCATCTAGCTTATACAATGGCCACCAATTTTGGGAATATTTTAGCAGGGTTCTTTTACTTAGATTTCCACCAGGGATTCCACCTAATTCTTTCCAATGCTTTAGAACGCATCCTAATGGGGTCTTGGGGTCCACTTCTTTCCCTTGAGTATTTCCCATGTGAAAACCCAACAAAATACTATTACAGACCGTAAAATGCCTTTACCGAGTAACACCACAAGATGTCACCACAGACCGCAAAATGCTAGAACTTAGTTTCTGTAACAGCCGACAGATATCTTAACCATATAGAGCATATAGACAATATTATCTAGCACAAAAATCACATACAACTCAGCAAATATAAGACAAGACAATACAACAAGACAGTGTAATGCGCTGGGCCCAGAAACCAGAAGGCCTTACCAGAAAACCAGAGGCCTAATTTAAACCAGAAAACCAGAAGGAAACTATTGAGACACCAACTTCTCAATTTTTCCCAAAAACCAAAGGCCTTATTTAAACCAGAAAACCAGAAGGAAACTATTGAGATACCAACTTCTCAATTTTTCCCAAACAGATGTTCAGCTAAATATTTGGCTGAATATAACCAGTACAGACCGAAAGAAGCGTCCTTCTTTACGGAGTGCCTTGCCTTCCAGCAGCGTCCTGCATTGGCAATGTGGCACTTCTACCAGACACCGGTGTAACCTAGAAAAACCAGAATAAATACCTTTTTCTTTAAATTAAGAGATTCTTGTTGACCCGTGAGAAGCCAGCAGAGACGGGAGCCCACCCTTTTATAGGTAAAAGCTTACCTCGGCGTCTGGGGAAGGGGTCCCGACCTCCGGTGGTCTTCGCAGCTGGGTAGAGCAATATCTCCTGGCTTGGCTCACAAAACTGATGCCCAGAAAAAGGGGCAGGGGAGTAAAACTGCTCAGAGAAAGAGTTTTAAGTCCATAAGCAGCAAGGTATTTATTGAATATCGACGACGCCGGCAAGATTTACCGGTTCAGGCCAGGTAAAAACTCCAAAGTGATTCAGTAAGAACAGGTAATTTATACAATGTGTTGACCATGATTACAACATAATTTTTACATATTCATATTATTGCATCATTTGATTACAACAGGTGAAGTTAGGGCGGAAATTGAGGCGTGGTTTCCATTTTGGGAAATATTTTGGTGGGAGTTCCTGTTTGCCTTCATCCTGGGGGCTGCTTTTTAATCCTCATCCTCACTTCACCTCAGGGACCTTTCGTTCTTTCTATTGTTTCTGTGTTCTGATCGCTCAGCCTTAAAGAAACGCTTGGCTTTGGGCCTATTTTACCTATTGAGATGTCACCTTGGCTCCTCTGGATGAGATTTATGGGTCTGGGGTTCTTTGTCCAGCATTTGTTGTGGTTCCTTTAAGGTCTGATGCCCTCAGCACAGGACAGAGTCTTCTTGTACAAAATGCAGCTTGCAAAATATAGCTTACGGCAAACTACATGAATACAGGGGAGTAGGGAGCTCCTATGGGCCTACAGCAAAAGTGTTTCGATTAACCCCTCCTCCTTCACCGCTTGCAGTCTAAATCCCCGCTGCCGGCAGGTCAAGTACTTCCACCGCTGCTTACAGTCCAAGCCCTGCCACTGGCAGTCCAAGTCCACTTGCCATTGCTGGTTACTCAAGCACATTTACTGCCCAGGCTTTCCCAGGCTTGATTCCTCCTCAGATCTGATTAAGGTGAGTGAGGGGTGGGTCAGGCTCGTTAGCAAGTGCTAGGGGAGTCTATATAAGAGCCTCCAGGAGAGCTACTTGGCCATTTACTGCCCAGGCTTTCCCAGGCTTGATTCCTCCTCAGATCGGATTAAGGTGAGTG
>NW_020956355.1:81244-85575 GCF_003031625.1 Empidonax traillii | reverse complement strand
CTCCAGGAGAGCTACTTGGCCATTTACTGCCCAGGCTTTCCCAGGCTTTCCCAGGCTTGATTCCTCCTCAGATCCGATTAAGGTGAGTGAGGGGTGGGTCAGGCTCATTAGCAAGTGGTAGGGGAGGCTATATAAGAGCCTCCAGGAGAGCTACTTGGCCATTTACTGCCCAGGCTTTCCCACGCTTTCCCACGCTTTCCCAGGCTTGATTCCTCTTAAGATCCCATTAAGGTGAGTGAGGGGTGGGTCAGGCTCGTTTGCAAGTGCTAGGGCAGGCTATATAAGAGCCTCCAGGAGAGCTACTTGGCCATTTACTGCCCAGGCTTTCCCAGGCTTGATTCCTCCTCAGATCCGATTAAGGTGAGTGAGGGGTGGGTCAGGCTCATCAACAAGTGCTAGAGGAGGCTATATAGGAGTCTCCAGGAGAGCTACTTGGCCATTTACTGCCCAGGCTTTCCCAGGCTTGATTCCTCCGCAGATCCGATTAAAGTGAGTGAGGGCGGGGTCGGGCTACTAGCAAGTGCTAAGGGAGGTTATATAAGAGCCTCCAGGAGAGCTACTTGGCCATTTACTGCCCAGGCTTTTCCAGGCTTTCCCAGGCTTGATTCCTCCTCAGGTCCGATTAAGGTGAGTGAGGGGTGGGTCAGGCTCATTAGCAAGTGCTAGGGGAGGCTATATAACAGCCTCCAGGGGAGCTACTTGGCCATTTACTGCCCAGGCTTTCCCAGGCTTGATTCCTCCTCAGATCAGATTAAGGTGAGTGAGGGGTGGGTCAGGCTCGTTAGCAAGTGGTAGGGGAGGCTATATAAGAGCCTCCAGGAGTGCTACTTGGCCATTTACTGCCCAGGCTTTCCCAGGCTTGATTCTTCCTCAGATCCGATTAGAGTGAGTGAGGGCTGGGTCGGGCTACTAGCACGTGCTAGGCGAGGTTATGTAAGAGCCTCCAGGAGAGCTACTTGGCCATTTACTTCCCAGGCTTTCCCAGGCTTGATTCCTCCTCAGATCCCATTAAGGTGAGTGAGGGGTGGGTCAGGCTCGTTAGCAAGTGGTAGGGGAGGCTATATAAGAGCCTCTAGGAGAGCTACTTGGCCATTTACTGCCCAGGCTTTCCCAGGCTTTCCCACGCTTTCCCAGGCTTGATTCCTCTTAAAATCCCATTAAGGTGAGTGAGGGGTGGGTCAGGCTCGTTTGCAAGTGCTAGGGCAGGCTATATAAGAGCCTCCAGGAGAGCTACTTGGCCATTTACTGCCCAGGCTTTCCCACGCTTGATTCCTCCACAGATCCGATTAAGGTGAGTGAGGGGTGGGTCAGGCTCATTAGCAAGTGCTAGGGGAGGCTATATAGGAGCCTCCAGGAGAGCTACTTGGCCATTTACTGCCCAGGCTTTCCCAGGCTTGATTCCTCCTCAGATCTGATTAAGGTGAGGGAGGGGTGGGTCAGGCTCATCAACAAGTGCTAGAGGAGGCTATATAGGAGTCTCCAGGAGAGCTACTTGGCCATTTACTGCCCAGGCTTTCCCAGCCTTGATTCCTCCTCAGATCCGATTAAAGTGAGTGAGGGCGGGGTCAGGCTACTAGCAAGTGCTAAGGGAGGTTATATAAGAGCCTCCAGGAAAACTACTTGACCATTTACTGCCCAGGCTTTCCCAGGCTTTCCCAGGCTTGATTCCTCCTCAGATCTGATTAAGGTGAGTGAGGGGTGGGTCAGGCTCGTTAGCCAGTGCTAGGAGAGGCTATATAAGAGCTTTCAGGAGAGCTACATGGCCATTTACGGCCCAGGCTTTCCCAGGCTTTCCAAGGCTTCATTCCTCCTCAGATCCGAATAAGGTGAGTGAGGGGTGGGTCAGGCTCGTTAGCAAGTGCTAGGGGAGGCTATATAAGAGCCTCCAGGAGAGCTACTTGGCCATTTACTGCCCAGGCTTTCCCAGGCTTGATTCCTCCTCAGATCTGATTGAGTGAGGTGTGGGTCAGGCTCGTTAGCAAGTGCTAGGGGAGGCTATATAAGAGCCTCCAGGAGAGCTACTTGGCCATTTACTGCCCAGGCTTTTCCAGGCTTTCCTAGGCTTTCCCAGGCTTTCCCAGGCTTGATTCCTCCTCAGATCCCATTAGGGTGAGTGAGGGGTGGGTCAGGCTCGTTAGAAAGTGCTAGGGGAGGCTATATAAGAGCCTCCAGGACAGCTACTTCGCCATTTACTGCCCAGGGTTTCCCAGGCTTTCACAGGCTTTCCAAGGCTTGATTCCTCCTCAGATCCGATTAAGGTGAGTGAGGAGTGGGTCAGGCTCGTTAGCAAGTGCTAGGGGAGGCTATATAAGAGCCTCCAGGACAGCTACTTGGCCATTTACTGCCCAGGCTTTCCCAGGCTTTCCAAGGCTTGATTCCTCCTCAGATCTGATTAAGGTGAGTGAGGGGTGGGTCAGGCTCGTTAGCAAGTGCTAGGGGAGGCTATATAAGAGCCTCCAGGAGAGCTTTCCTAGGCTTTCCCAGGCTTTCCCAGACTTTCCCAGGTTTGATTCCTCCTCAGATCAGATTAAGGTGAGTCTGGGGTTGGTCAGGCTCGTTAGGAAGTGCTAGGGGAGGCTATATAAGAGCCTCCAGGACAGCTACTTGGCCATTTACTGCCCAAGCTTTCCAAGGCTTTCCCAGGCTTGATTCCTCCTCAGATCTGATTAAGGTGAGTGAGGGGTGGGTCAGGCTCGTTAGCAAGTGCTAGGGGAGGCTATCTAAGAGCCTCCAGGAGAGCTACTTGGCCATTTACTGCCCAGGCTTTCCCAGACCTGATTCCTCCTCAGATCCGATTAGGGTGAGTGAGGGGTGGGTCAGGCTCGTTTGCAAGATCTAGGGGAGGCTATATAAGAGCCTCCAGGAGAGCTACATGACCGTTTACTGCCCAGGCTTTCCCAGGCTTTCCTAGGCTTTCCAAGGCTTTCCCAGACTTTCCCAGGCTTGATTCCTCCTCAGATCCGATTAAGGTGAGTAAGGGGGGGCGGTCAGGCTCGTCAGCAAGTGCTAGGGGAAGATATATAGGAGCCTCCAGGAGAGCCACTTGGCCATTTACTGCCCAGGCTTTCCCAAGCTTTCCCTGGCTTGATTCCTCCTCAGATCCGATTAAGGTTAGTGAGGGGTGGGTCAGGCTCGTCAGCACGTGCTAGGGGAGGCTATATAGGAGCCTCCAGGTGAGCTACTTGGTTATTTACTGCCCAGGCTTTCCCGGGCTTGATTCCTTTTCAGATCCGATTATGGTGAGTGAGGGGTGGGTCAGGCTCGTTAGCAAGTGCTAGGGCAGGCTATATAATAGCCTCCAGGAGAGCTACTTGGCCTTTTACTGCCCAGGCTTTCCCAGGCTTTCCGAGGCTTGATTCCTCATCAGATCCGATTAAGGTGAGTGAGGGGTGGGTCAGGCTCATCAGCAAGTGCTAGGGGAGGCTATATAGGAGCCTCCAGGAGAGCTACTTGGCCATTTACGGCCCAGGCTTTCCCAGGCTTGATTCCTCCTCAGATCAGATTAAGGTGAGTGAGGGGTGGGTCAGGCTCGTTAGCAAGTGCTAGGGGAGGCTATATAAGAGCCTCCAGGGGAGCTACTTGGCCATTTACTGCCCAGGCTTTCCCAGGCTTGATTCCTCCTCAGATCCTATTAAGGTGAGTGAGGGGTGGGTCAGGCTCGTTAGCAAGTGTTAGGGGAGGCTATATAAGAGCCTCCAGGAGAGCTACTTGGCCATTTACTGCCCAGGCTTTCCCAGGCTTTCCTAGGCTTTCCCAGGCTTGATTCCTCCTCAGATCCAATTAGGGTGAGTGAGGGGTGGGTTAGGCTCGTTAGCAAGTGCTAGGGGAGGCTATATAGGAGCCTCCAGGACAGCTACTTGGCCATTTACTGCCCAGGCTTTCCCAGGTTTTCCCAGGCTTGATTCGTCCTCAGATCCGATTAAGGTGAGTGAGGGGTGGGTCAGGCTCGTTAGCAAGTGCTAGGGGAGGCTATATAAGAGCCTCCAGGAGAGCTACTTGGCCATTTACTGCCCAGGCTTTCCCAGGCTTTCCAAGGCTTGATTGCTTGTCAGATCTGATTAAGGTGAGTGAGGGGTAAGTCAGGCTCATTAGCAAGTGCTAGGGGAGGCTATATAAGAGCCTCCAGGAGAGCTACTTGGCCATGTACTGCCCAGGCTTTCCCAGGCTTGATTCCTCCTCAGATCTGATTAAGGTGAGTGAGGGGTGGGTCAGGCTCATTAGCAAGTGCTAGGGGAGGCTATAAAGGAGCCTCCAGGAGAGCTACTTGGCCATCTACTGCCCCGGCTTTCCCAGGCTTTCCAAGGCTTGATTCCTCCTCAGATCCGATTAAG
>NW_020956355.1:75094-79521 GCF_003031625.1 Empidonax traillii | reverse complement strand
AAGAGCCTCCAGGAGAGCTACTTGGCCATTTACTGCCCAGGCTTTCCTAGGCTTTCCGAGGCTTGATTCCTCCTCAGATCCGATTAAGATGAGTGAGGGGTGGGTCAGGCTCATTAGAAAGTGCTAGGGGAGGCTATATAAGAGCCTCCAGGACAGCTACTTGGCCATTTACTGCCCAGGCTTTCCCAGGCTTTCCCAGGCTTGATTCCTCCTCAGATCTGATTAAGGTGAGTGAGGGGTGGGTCAGGCTCGTTAGCAAGTGCTATGAGAGGCTATATAAGAGCCTCCAGGAGAGCTACATGGCCATTTACTGCCCAGGCTTTCCCAGGCTTTCCAAGGCTTGATTCCTCCTCAGATCTGATTAAGGTGAGTGAGGGGTGGGTCAGGCTCGTCAGCAAGTGCTAGGGGAGGCTATGGGAGCCTCCAGGAGAGCTACTCTGCAATTTACTGCCCAGGCTTTTCCAGGCTTTCCTAGGCTTTCCAAGGCTTGATTCCTCCTCAGATCCGATTAAGGTGAGTGAGGAGTGGATCAGGCTCGTTAGCAAGTGCTAGGGGAGGCTGTATAAGAGCCTCCAGGACAGCTACTTGGCCATTTACTGCCCAGGCTTTCCCAGGCTTTCCAAGGCTTGATTCCTCCTCAGATCTCATTAAGGTGAGTGAGGGGTGGGTCAGGCTCGTCAGCAAGAGCTAGGAGAGGCTATATAAGAGCCTCCAGGAGAGCTACATGGCCATTTCCTGCCCAGGATTTCCCAGGCTTTCCAAGGCTTCATTCCTCCTCAGATCCGATTAAGGTGAGTGAGGGGTGGGTCAGGCTCGTTAGGAAGTGCTAGGGGAGGCTATATAAGAGCCTCCAGGAGAGCTACTTGGCCATTTACTGCCCAGGCTTTCCCAGGCTTTCCTAGGCTTTTCCAGGCTTTCCCAGGCTTCATTCCTCCTCAGATCCAATTAAGGTGAGTAAGGGGTGGGTCAGGCTGGTTTGCAAGTGCTAGGGGAGGCTATATAAGAGCCTCTAGGAGAGCTACTTGGCCATTGACTCCTCAGGTTTCCCAGGCTTTCTGGGGCTTTCCCAGGCTTGATTCCTCCTCAGATCTGATTAAGGTGAGTGAGGGGTGGGTCATACTCGTTAGCAAGTGCTAGGAGAGGCTATATAAGAACTTCCAAGACAGCTCCTTGGCCATTTACTTACCAGGCTTTCCTAGGCTTTCCCAGGCTTTCCCAGGCTTTCCCAGGATTGATTCCTCCTCAGATCCGATTAAGGTGAGTGAGGGGTGGGTCAGGCTCGTTAGCAAGTGCTAGGGGAGGCTATATAAGAGCCCCCAGGAGAGCTACTTGGCCATTTAGTGCCCAGGCTTTTTCAGGCTTTCCGAGGCTCTCCCAAGCTTGATTCCTCTTCAGATCCGATTAAGGTGAGTGAGGGGTGGGTCAGGCTCGTTAGCAAGTTCTAGGGGAGGCTATATAAGAGCCTCCAGGAGAGCTACTTGGCCATTTACTGCCCAGGGTTTCCCAGACTTTCCCAGGCTTGATTCCTCCTCAGATCCGATTAAGGTCAGAGAGGGGTGGGTCGGGCTCGTTAGCAAGTGCTAGGGGAGGCTATATAAGAGCCTCCAGGAGAGCTACTTGGCCATTTACTGCCCAGGCTTTCCCAGGCTTTCCCAGGCTTGATTCCTCCTCACATCCGATTAAGGTGAGTGAGGGGTGGGTCAGGCTCTTTAGCAAGTGCTAGGAGAGGCTGTATAAGAGCCTCCAGGAGAGCTACTTGGCCATTTACTGCCCAGGCTTTCCCACGCTTTCCAAGGCTTGATTCCTCCTCAGATCCGATTAAGGTGAGTGAGGGGTGGGTCAGGCTCGTTAGCAAGTGCTAGGGGAGGCTATATAAGAGCCTCCAGGAGAGCTACTTGGCCATTTACTGCCCGGGCTTACCCAGGCTTGATTCCTCCTCAGATCTGATTAAGGTGAGTGAGGGGTGGGTCAGGCTCTTTAACAAGTGTTAGGGAAGGCTATATAAGAGCCTCCAGGAGTGCTACTTGGCCATTTTTTGCCCAGGCTTTCCCAGGCTTTCCTAGGCTTTCCTAGGCTTACCCAGGCTTTCCCAGGCTTTCCGTGGCTTTCCCAAGCTTGATTCCTTCTCAGATCCGTTTAAGGTAAGGGGTGGGTCAGGCTCGTTAGCAAGTGCTAGGGGAGGCTATATAAGAGCCTCCAGGAGAGCTACTTGGCCATTTACTGCCCAGGCTTTCCCAGGCTTGATTCCTCCTCAGATCTGATTAAGGTGAGTGAGGGGTGGGTCAGGCTCGTTAACAAGTGCTTTGGGAGGCTATATAAGAGCCGCTAGGAGAGATACTTGGCCATTTACTCCTCACGTTTCCCAGGGTTTCCGGGGCTTTCCCAGGCTTGATTCCTCCTCAGATCCGATTAAGGTGAGTGAGGGGTGGGTCAGGCTCATTAGCAAGTGCTAGGGGAGGCTATATAAGAGCCTCCAGGAGAGCTACTTGGCCATTTACTGCCCAGGCTTTCCCAGGCTTTCCTAGGCTTTCCCAGGCTTTCCCAGGCTTGATTCCTCCTCAGATCGGATTAAGGTGAGTGAGGGGTGGGTGAGGCTCGTTAGCAAGTGCTAGGGGAGGCTATAAAAGAACCTCCAGGACAGCTACTTGGCCATTTACTGCCCAGGGTTTCCCAGGCTTTGCCAGGCTTGATTCCTCCTCAGATCCGATTAAGGTGAGAGAGGGGTGGGTCAGGCTCGTTAGCAAGTGCTAGGGGAGGCTATATAAGAGCCTCCAGGACAGCTACTTGGCCATTTACTGCCAAGGCTTTCCCAGGCTTTCCAAGGCTTCATTGCTCCTCAGATCCGATTAAGACGAATGAGGGGTGGGTCAGGCTCGTTAGCAAGTGCTAGGGGAGGCTATAGAAGAGCCTCCAGGAGAGCTACTTGGCCATTTACTGCCCAGGCTTACCCAGGCTTGATTCCTCCTCAGATCCGATTAAAGTGAGTGAGGGGTGGGTCAGGCTCTTTAGCAAGTGTTAGGGGAGGCTATATAAGAGACTCCAGGAGTGCTACTTGGCCATTTACTGCCCAGGCTTTCCTAGGCTTTCCCAGGCTTTCCCAGGCTTTCCCAGGCTTGATTCCTCTTCAGATCCGATTAAGGTGAGTGAGGGGTGGGTCATACTCGTTAGCAATTGCTAGGAGAGACTATATAAGAACCTCCAGGACAGCTCCTTGGCCATTTACTGACCAGGCTTTTCTAGGCTTTCCTAGGCTTTCCCAGCCTTTCCGAGGCTTTTCCAGGCTTGATTCCTCCTCAGATCCGATTAAGGTGAGTGAGGTGTGGGTCAGGCTCATTAGCAAGTGCTAGGGGAGGCTATATAAGAGCCTCCTGGAGAGCTACTTGGCCATTTACTGCCCAGGCTTTCCCAGGCTTGATTCTTCCTCAGATCCGATTAAGGTGAGAGAGGGGTGGGTCAGGCGCGTTAGCAAGTGCAAGTGGAGGCTATATAAGAGCCTCCAGGACAGCTACTTGGCCATTTACTGCCAAGGCTTTCCCAGGCTTTCCCAGGCTTTCCCAGGCTTGATTCCTCCTCAGATCCGATTCAGGTGTGTGAGGGGCGGGTCATACTCGTACCAAGTGCTAGGGGAAGCTATATAAGAGCCTCCAGGAGAGCTACATGGCCATTTACTGCCAAGGCTTTCCCAGGCTTTCCCAGGCTTGATTCCTCCTCAGATCCGATTAAGGTGAGTGAGGGGTGGGTCAGGCTCGTTAGCAAGTGCTAGGGGAGGCTATATAAGAGCCTCCAGGAGTGCTACTTGGCCATTTACTGCCCAGGCTTTCCCAGGCTTTCCTAGGCTTTCCTAGGCTTACCCAGGCTTTCCCAGGCTTTCCGAGGCTTTCCCAGGCTTGATTCCTTCTCAGATCCGATTAAGGTGAGTGAGGGGTGGGTCAGGCTCGTTAGCAAGTGCTAGGGGAGGCTATATAAGAGCCTCCAGGTGAGCTACTTGGCCATTTACTGCCCAGGCTTACCCAGGCTTGATTTCTCTTCAGATCCGATTAAGGTGAGTGAGGCGTGGGTCAGGCTCTTTAGCAAGTGTTAGGGGAGGCTATATAAGAGCCTCCAGGAGTGCTACTTGGCCATTTACTGCCCAGGCTTTCCCAGGCTTGATTTCTCCTCAGATCCAATTAGGGTGAGTGAGGGGTGGGTCAGGCTCGTTAGCAAGTGCTAGGGGAGGCTATATAAGAGCCTCCAGGACAGCTACTTGGCCATTTACTGCCCAGGCTTTCCCAGGCTTTCCCAGGCTTGATTCCTCCTCAGATCCGATTAAGGTGAGTGAGGGGTGGGTCAGGCTCATTAGCAAGTGCTAGCGAAGGCTTTATAAGAGCCTTCAGGACAGCTACTTGGCCATTTACTGCCCAGGCTTTCCCAGGCTTTCCCAGGCTTGA
>NW_020956355.1:70036-74199 GCF_003031625.1 Empidonax traillii | reverse complement strand
CAAGTGCTAGGGGAGGCTATATAAGAGCCTCCAGGAGAGCTACTTGGCCGTTTACTGGCTCGGCTTTCCCAGGCTTGATTCCTCCTCAGATCCGATTAAGGTGAGTGAGGGGTGGGTCAGGCTCGTTAGCAAGTGCTAGGGGAGGCTGTATAAGAGCCTCCAGGAGAGCTACTTGGCCATTTACTGCCCAGGCTTTCCCAGGCTTTTCTAGGCTTTCCCTGGCTTTCCCAGGCTTGATTCCTCCTCAGATCCGATTAAGGTGAGTGAGGGGTGGGTCAGGCTCATTAGAAAGTCCTAGGGGAGGCTATATAAAAGCCTCCAGGACAGCTACTTGGCTATTTACTGCCCAGGCTTTCCCAGGCTTTCCCAGGCTTGATTCCTCCTCAGATCCGATTAAGGTGAGTGAGGGGTGGGTCAGTCTCGTTAGCAAGTGCTAGGGGAGGCTATATAAGAGCTTCCAGGAGCGTGAGCAAAGGTCACTCCCGCACCCCATAGGATCGGACTAACAGGGCTGTGGCCCAGCAATTTCAAGGCGTTTCACGCAGACAGGGCGTAACCAGCTCCCACTTCTTGTAGGTGAGTGTGCTTTTTAAAGCTAGCAATGGTTTCCAGAAAAACAAAAGCCGTTACTGCTGTTAATACTTGGGAATGTGTTCTCAGACACTCCCCTCGAAGAAGGATGCAGCCACCCAGTTCTCTGGGTGTGCTGAGTGTCTGAACCTGGCGTTGGTGCCGGAGGATGGTGTAGGAGGTAGCTGTGTACGATGCGATCAGGTGAGTGACTTGCTGTTCCTGGTAGCAGAACTTAAGGAAGAGGTAGAGCGATTAAGGTGCATTAGGGAGAGTGAGAGGGAAATTGACTGGTGGAGTCAAACCCTTTTGAACCCTAAGGAAGTCCAACAAGAGACGGCTAAGCCCTGCCCCTCCTGCCATAAGGCAGATGGAGCAGACCAAATTGATGGGGGGGAATGGAAACAGGTCCCTAATGGGAGAGGTAAAAGAACTCTCTCTTAACCCCCATCACCCGCCAGGGTGCCCTTGAAGAATAGATATGAGACCCTGGATCCAGACAGTCAGGTAGAGGACTGCCAGAAGATCTCTCTGGAGAGCATCCTGGTTCGGCCCTGTCTAAAAGACGGATTACAACCACAGGTATAAAAAAAAAAAGAAGGGTAGTTGTAGTTGGTGACTCCCTTCTGAGGGGAACTGAGGGCCCTATATGTCACCCAGACCCATCCCAGAGAGAAATATGCTGCCTTCCTGGGGCCAAGGTGAGGGATATTAGTAAGAGGCTTCCTGAGTTAATTCAGCCCTCAGACTATTATCCACTAGTGGTAGTCCAGACTTGCAGTGAGGACATTAATCAAAGAAGTGCCAGGACAATTAAAAAAGACTTTAAAGCACTGGGTCGGTCAGTTCAAGGGACAGGAGCACAGGTGATATTTGCCTCAGTTCCTGTACTATTTGGGATAGATGAGGAGTTAAATAAAGAGAGGAGTAAAAAAGCCCAACTCCTCAACAGATGGCTAAAGGATTGGTGCCACTGTCAAAATTTTGGTTTCTTTGACCATGGGGCAAACTCCATGGTACCTAGTCTCTCAAAATCAGATGGGATTCATCTGTCTAGGAAGAAAAAGAGGACTGTAGCCCATAAATTAGCGAGGCTGATCAGGAGGGCTTTAAACTAGGCTTGAAGGGGGAAGGGGTTGAAACCGGGCTCTCCAGTGATCAACCTAGGGATGGAAAGCCTGAGTTAAGAATTAAATCAACAGCCCACCTGAAGTGCATGTACACTAATGCACGCAGTATGGGCAACAAACAAGAGGAGCTGGAAGCCCCTGTGCAGCATGAAGGCCGTGATGTAATCGCCATCACAGAAACGTGGTGGGATGACTCGCATGACTGGAGTGTTGCTATGGAAGGCTACAAGTTCTTCAGAAAGAACAGGCAGGGTAGGAGAGGTGGAGGGGTGGCTTTATATGGTAGAGAGTCTCGACTCTGTTGAACTTGAGGTCAGCAACGATAAGGTTGAGTGCCTGTGGGTCAGAATCAGGGGGAAGATCAACAAGGCTGACATCATCATAGGTGTCTGTTACAGACCACCCTACCAGGATGATGAAGGGGATGAATTATTCTATAAGCAGCTGGCGGATGTCTCAAAATCGTCAGCCCTCGTCCTTGTGGGTGACTTTAACCTGCCGGATATCTGCTGGGAGCTCAATACTGCAGAGAAGAGGCAGTCTAAGAGGTTCCTGGAGTGTATAGAGGACAATTTCCTGCATCAACTGGTAAATGAACCTACCAGGGGTAAGGCCCCACTAGACCTGCTGTTTACAAACAGAGAGGGGCTGGTGGGAGACGTAGTGGTTGAAGGCCGCTTGGGAAATAGTGACCACGAAATAATAGAATTTTCAATACTCGGAGATTCCAGGCGAGCCACCAATAAAACCTCTACGCTGGACTTCCGGAGGGCAGATTTTGATCTATTCAGAAGTCTAGTCCAGAGCATACCCTGGGAAACAACCCTTTAAAACAAAGGGGTTCAGGAGGGATGGATGTGCTTCAAGCAGGAAGTTTTGAGAGCACAGGAACCGGCTGTACCAGTGTGCCGAAAGGCAAGCCGGCGGGGAAGACAACCAGCTTGGTTAAACAGGGGGATTCTGAAGGAAATCAGGGATAAAAAGAGACTTTACCAACTATGGAAGAAAGGGCTGACTACTTATGAAGAATTCAGGAAGACAGCTAGATCATGCAGAAAGAAAATCAGGGATGCAAAAGCGCAATTTGAAGTTAAATTGGCCACTTCTGTTAGGGATAACAAAAAGTCCTTCTATAAATACATTAATAACAGAAGGAGGGGCAAAGAAAACCTCCATTCTTTGATGACCTTGGAGGGAAACATAGTTAATAGAGATGAGGAGAAGGCTGAGGTACTTAACACCTACTTTGCCTCAGTTTTTACCAGTAAGACAGGTGGCCCTCAAGGCAACTGGCCTCTGGAGCTGGTAGACAGAGATAGGAAACCAAATAGCCCCCTTGTATTCCGAGAGGAAATAGTTGGTGACTTACTGAATCATCTGGATCCTCAAAAGTCCATGGGACCAGACGGGATCCATCCTAGGGTAATGAGGGAGCTGGCAGAAGAGCTTGCCAAGCCGCTCTCCATCATCTTCCAACAGTCCTGGCTCACGGGGGAGGTCCCATATGATTGGAAGTTGGCAAATATCACTCCAATCCATGAAAAAGGATGCAAGGCTGACCCTAGTAACTACAGGCCTGTCAGCCTGACCTCGGTGCCTGACAGAGCTATGGAGCAGATCATCCTGTGTGCAATCACACAGCAGCTACAGGATGGACAAGGAATCAGACCCAGCCAACATGGGTTTAGGAAGGGCAGATCCTGTTTGACCAACCTGATCTCCTTTTATGATCAGGTGACCCACCTGGTGGATGAGGGAAAGGCTGTGGATGTGGTCTATCTGGACTTCAGCAAAGCCTTTGACACTGTCTCCCATAATATACTCCTGGAAAAGCTGACAGCCCACGGCTTGGACAGGGGCACTCTGTGCTGGGTCAGGAACTGGCTCGAGGGCCAGGCCCAGAGAGTGCTGGTGAACGGGGCTGCATCCAGCTGGCGGCCGGTCACCAGTGGTGTTCCCCAGGGGTCAGTGCTGGGACCAGTCCTGTTTAACATCTTTATCGATTATTTTAGATGAGGGGATTGAGTCCATCATCAGCAAATTTGCAGATGACACCAAGTTGGGAGGGAGTGTCGACCTGCCGGAAGGCAGGAGGGCTCTGCAGAGGGATCTGGATAGACTGGAGAGATGGGCTGACTCCAATGGAATGAAGTTCAACAAGGCCAACTGCCGGGTCCTGCACTTTGACCACAACAACCCCCTGCAGTGCTACAGGCTGGGCACAGAGTGGCTGGAGAGCAACCAGGCAGAAAGGGACCTGGGGGTGCTGATCGCCAGGAGGCTGAACATGAGCCAGCAGTGTGCCCAGGTGGCCAAGAAGGCCAATGGCATCCTGGCCTGCATCAAGAACAGTGTGGCCAGCAGGAGCAGGGAAGTGATCCTTCCCCTGTACTCTGCGTTGGTGAGGCCACACCTTGAGTATTGTGTTCAGCTCTGGGCCCTTCAGTTCAGGAAGGATATTGA
>NW_020956355.1:62306-69526 GCF_003031625.1 Empidonax traillii | reverse complement strand
CAGGCTGGTGAAGGGACTTGAGCACAAGTCCTATGAGGAGAGGCTGAGGGAGCTGGGGTTGTTTAGTCTGGAGAAGAGAAGGCTTAGAGGTGACCTCATCACTCTCTTCAACTACCTGAAGGGAGGTTATAGCCAGGTGGGGGTTGGTCTCTTCTCCCAGGCAACCAACAATAGGACAAGAGGACATGGACTCAAGCTCTGCCAGGGGAGGTTTAGGTTAGATGTTAGGAAGAAATTCTTTACAGAGAGGGTAATCAGGCATTGGAACAGCCTACCCAGAGAGGTGGTGGATTCACCATCCCTGGAGGTTTTTAAGCAGAGATTGGATGTGGCCCTTAGTGCCATGCTGTAGTAATTGGAGTTGGATCAGGGGTTGGACTTGATGATCTTGGAGGTCTTTTCCAACCCAATCTATTCTATGATTCTATGATTTTATGATTCACAGTCATCGCTGCTAGTCATTCAATCCCCACAGCCGCTACCAACCGCTCACTCCCCACAATCAGTAAGGTACCCAATCCTCTGCATTAATACCTGTCTCTTTATTTACATCTATAACACCAAATAATCCATTTACATCACCTGTGACAGTAAATATCACTGATCAACTGGCTGCAGTACATGAAAAAGCCTGGAAAGCTTTTCAATCTCAAGTGGAATAGGCTGGTGATTTAGAATTTTTGGAAGCCTTTCCAATTTATACAGAGGAGGAAAAGCCTCCTGAGTGGAGACCATTTTCCTATCCCATATTAAAAGACATTAAAAAAGCAATTGCTGAATATGGACTTAAAGCACCATTCACAATGGGATTAATTGATTCTTTCTCTCAAGCATACACATTAAGCCCAAATGACATCAGAATGATTGCGTGAGTTTTGTTAACAGTTATGCAATACTCGACCTTTGAATCTGAATGGAGAGCCATGATTAAAAAACATGCAAAAGAAAACACAGACCAAAGAGGAATTCCCATTGTCCAAACAGTAGATCATTATTATGGCGAGGGGACATATGCCTCGTCATGCAGAACAAACAAGAATAAACAAGGAACAATTGAATTAGACAAAAGGTCTGGCTTTAACAGCATTAGGGAAGTAGCAGATGCATCCACCCCAACCCCATCTTATGCACTAGTTTAGCAAGGGTTGAAAGAACCATTTATAGACTTTGCTACTCACCTAAGAGAAGCAATTTCCAGACTGTCCCAGTTTAAACGCGACAAGGGTCTTTTGCTGAGGATGGGTTAGGAGAAAAGACCCAAACTTCTCTTTCTAAGCAATTATAAATCCGAAATTAGGAGGCTCCGATTGAAGGAAAACAAATTATGGAAAAGGGAAAAATAATAGCCCTTTATTAAAAGGTATGTGTGTATTGAACACAGAAAAAACCAAGTAAAACAACCAAGCAATACTCCTATACCTGCCAATAATCGCCTTCAAGAACAAAACCGATAAACTCGTAAAAAAATAATTACAGTTCAGGTTTTTGCACCCTCTGGTGCAGTTCCAACCAGAGGCAGCAGGGGGTGCTGTCAGGTCACTGGAGATGCAAAACTTGTAATGTCCTGTACCATTCACCAGGTGACGCTGTTGGATCACTGGAGGAACAGGACTTGTAATGTCCAGTGTCCGTCACCAGGCAGCGCTGTGGGATCCCTGGTCACTACCAAGTGGGATGGGGCAAAACAACACCCTCCCGGTATGTGTGGGGCCATTGCTGTGATTTTATCGATGACTTTAGTCAGGATCTGACGTTGTCCATCTTACCACTTTACCCCCAGGAACTGAATCTCTTGGGCAGGTCCCTTGACCTTACTCTTTTTGATGGCAAACCCAGCTCCCAGGAGAAACTGGATGATCTTTTGTCCTTTCTCGGAAACCTCTTCTGCTGTGTCCCCCCCATATGATGATGTCATCAATGTACTGCAGGTGTTCTAGGGCTTCACCTTTCTCTAGTGTAGCCTGGATCAGTCTGTGGCAGACGGTGGGACTGTGTTTTCACCGCTGGGGCAGTCGGTTCGAGGTGTACTGAAAACCCCTCTACGTGAAAACAAACTGCGACCTGCACTCTGCTGCCAAGGTAATGGAGAAGAACATATTTGCAATGTCAGTAGTGGTATACCACTTCGCTGCCTTAGACTCCAGCTCATACTGGAGCTCCAACATGTCTGGAACAGTGGCACTCAGTGGCAGGGTGGCTTCATTCAGGCCATGATAGTCCACAGTCAATCTCCATTCTCCGTCAGACTTAGGCACAGACCAGATGGGACCACTGAAAGGGGAGTGGATCTTGCTGATCACTCCTTGGCTCTCCAGCTCACGGATCATCTTATGGATGGGGATCACAGTCTCGGTTCGTTCAGTACTGCCAACGGTGCACTATTGTAGTGGCAATTGGCACTCACTGTTCCTCAACCTTCAACAGTCCCACAGCAGAAGGGTTCTCTGAGAGGCCAGGTAGTGAATTCAACTGCTTATTTGTTTCTGTCTCCACAGCAGCTATCCCGAAAGCCCACCTATGTCACTTGGGGTCTTTGAAATACCCATTCCTATGGTAGTCAATGCCCAGGATACATGGGGCATCTGGACCAGTAACAAGGGGGTGTTTCTGCCACTCCTTCCCGGTCAAGTTCACTTCAGCTTCCAACACGGTCAACTGCTGCAACCCTCCTGTCACCCCAGAAATGGAAATAGCCTCTGGTCCCACATGTCCTGAGGGCATTAACATGCACTGAGCTCCAGTGTCAACCAAAGCCTTATATTCTTGTGGGTCTGATGTGCCAGGCGATCGGATCCACACTGTCCAATAGACACGATTGTCCTGTGCCTCTACCTGGCTACAGGCAGGTCCCCTCTAATACCGGTTTCTGTCCTGCTCGTCACAGTTTTCTGTATGCAAATACCAGCGGGAGGTACCTTCTAGTGGGTCAGATCTCTGCCTACGGGATACCGGCACTGCACTCACTTTCACGGACTTTGTTTTTTTCTGGTCCTTCAACTCTTGTACTCGGGCTGCCAAGACATGGGTAGGTTTCCTGTCCCACTGTCTCATGTCTTTTCCATGGCCAGATGGGAAATACCACAGCTCGGTTCGTGAGGTCTGTCTACCCTCTAGCTGGGGGCAGCCTGGTTCTCACTGGTGCCACCTGGGAACTGTTTCTCTCATTCTTTTCTAGAATTTTCTCCTGTTGATCTTGTAGTTTTGTTGCTATGGTAGTGAGGTTATTGATTGAGGTCTCTACAGAGGAAACGCGGGCTTGTAGTGATTCTTGGACCATAGTGTCGTACATCCGAAGTTTATTTGTTATAAACACCACTGGCTCTCTCTTTTCCCCAACCTCCAGTGATGTCAGGTAACTGACGTGTGCAGATGGCCCCATACGTATGAAGGTCCACCACATGTATGGTGTACATCTAACCTTGTCAGGATCGTGACTAGCTTGCATATCCCTTCCAAACAGTACCTCCAACAGTGCCATTTCCCTCAGGCGTAGGATTCCCTCCTCCATGGTATTCCAGCTCTTCGCAAAATGATTTGTCTGAAGGGCCTCTCTGTAAACGAATCTCTCTCTCACAGCATCCAGCAGCTGTGTCCAGAGAGACAGGGGCTTTGATTCTCTCACAAATGCCTCTTCAATGCCCACATCCTGGGCAATAGACCTCAAGAACCTTGCTTCACTGCCATCAAGGTTTATGGCATCACCAGTAGAGTCCCAAACTCAGATCATCCAGGTTAGTATGGGCTCATTTGGGTGACGAATGACGTCTACCCGTAATTTCCATAGGTTGTCATACAATAAGGACTCAGTGATGATTTCTGGCTCCGGGTTGGCTGCCTGTGAGGGTCCGGCCTCCCCATCATCATCAACTGGGCGTTCTGATTTGGTCTTATATTTCTTCTTTTGGATAGGGGCAACCTGCATTGACTTGTTTGGTCCCTTGGAACTGGCCTTATCTGGAGTCACCCTTTAATCAGGCCTCTCATTTTCATCTTTTCCTTTCCCCTGTGAGGGCTGCACCATACCGAGCACCTTTTTTTTAGGCAACAGCTAAAGCCCCATATGCATCTACCACTTGCCTCTCTATGGGTTTACCACGACCTCTCTCCCTCAAAGTTGTTATTATCTGTGTAGGGTTTAGGAGTTGTTCGAGAGTGAATTTCCACTTTGTAGGAATTGAACCACTTTCTAGAAATTTACCCAAGTCCTCCCATGGCCCATGCCATTCGAGGTTTTCCACCCCTGGGGCTGGCTTCTGTGCCCGTTCCTGGTAAATCCTGGGCCTAACTACGAATATCAGATATAACACCGTGGCACAAGCTTGCATGAGAAGTCCAAAAAGTAAAACATCTCTTACATCTAAAGAGAGTTTAAATTTCTCAGAGGCCATTGTATTGGAACCAAAGGGAAAATGTATGAAGGGTTGGGCAAATATACCCCCCTGTGTTTCTCCATAGGGATAGGTGCCATTATCCTTAAAACCCCAAAGGAGACAGTGTAAGTTAGAGCAGTAATATAACCTTGAGAACATATCCCAAATGAAAATAACAGGTGTTGAGTTTGCTATGTCTTAAACCAGTGCAAGATCTCAAACATACTTATTGCAATGAGGGTCATAGTGTCTGAGCTGAAAAACATCGGCAGGTGGGACATAGATTTTGGCATAATTATATACCACAGAAAAGCAACGACCTTAGACTTCATGGTGCCTACAGGTTCACAAACACGTATAAAGTCACACAAGGGCAGTTATTCCTTTTCCACTTTTCCTCTCTTGGGCCCCATATTGGGCGCCAATAAATGTCCCAGTTTAAATGAGACAAGGGTCTTTTGCTGAGGATGGGTTAGGAGAAAAGACCCAAACTTCTCTTTCTAAGTAATTATAAATCCAAAACTAAGAGGCTCTGATTGAAGGAAAACAAATTATGGAAAAGGGAAAAATAACAACTCTTTATTAAAAGATATGTGTGCATTAACAGGAACACGAAAAAAACTAAGTAAAACAACCAAGCAATACTCCTATACCCACCAATAATTCCCTTCAAGAACAAAATCAATAAACTGGCAAAAGGAAAATTAAATAGTTCAGTTTTTTGCACCCTCTGGTGCAGTTCTAACCACAGTCAGCAGGGGGCGCTGTCGGGTCACTGGAGATGCAAAACCTGTAATGTCCTGTACCATTCACGAGGTGGCGCTGTTGGGTCACTGGAGGAGCAGAACTTGTAATGTCCAGTGCCCGTCACCAGGCGGCACTGTGGGATCCCTGGTAACTGCCATGTGGGATGGGGCAAAACAACATCCTCCCGGTATGTCAGGGGGAAAGAAAAAAACAAACCAAAAACCAAAAAGAACAACCCAGCTTCCCACACTGGGAAAGGAGAGAGGGAATGAGGGGGAAGGAAGAAAAAAAAACAGCAACAAAACAGAACGTTCTCCCAATAGAAGAAAAACTCACAGACTTCAACTGGTTAGGATTCAATGTAAGCAGGGCCTGCAGCCAGCAACAGCTAAGCAGAGAGCAGCAGCAAAACTCCCCTCCGACAGGAAAGAAAAGAACCAGGCAGTGTCTGCAGCTCGCAGCAGGATCTGCTCAGAACCGAGAGCTGAGCTGACACACCGTCCCACCTCCCAACCTCCGTCCAGTCACACAGTAGCCCCTCCCCCCAACTCCTCCCACTTTGTCGTCTAAGAGACTAATCTCTTAGCCATTAGTGGACCCGGTCGATTCTTTTGTTCACCTGATGGTCCATTACACAGAGCACACACGCAGGGGGAAGGCAAAGAAAAATTCCTTGCTGAAATCAGAACTATGACACAGAAAAATCCCTGATCAAGGTTCTCAGGATGTCCTGTTTAAGAGCCTTGTAGTAAAAAAAGTTAATGAAGAATGCAAAAGAGTTTTATGGCCTCTAAGAAATGCCCCATTACTGGAAATGATCGAAGCATGTCACAATGTAGGGTCTCAAATATCAAAATTTAAAATGTTAGCAGCTGTTCTTAAATCACCACAAAAGTGCTTCAATTGTGGAGATGATGGACATTTTCAGAAAAACTGCCCCAAAACTAACCCTAAATTTTCAATCCCACCTTACAACTGTACCTGTTGTGGCAAGGGGAAGCACTGGACCTCTGATTGTAGGTCAAAAACTGAAATTAACAATCAACCTCTCCCCCCGAAATCACCAAAAATAACTAATCGACCTTTGAGATCTTCTAGGACACCACCATCACAAAGAAGACCAATCACCCAGCAACAGGAAAACTGGATACAGAGCACTGGGGGAGGGGTGATGAAAACAAATGCCTCCAATCAGTGCCAGTGTCATCAGACACTGTCTCAGGCCCAGTCGTTCTCGGATCTCTACAACAACGGAGGGGAAACAGAACTGTGAGTCTAACAGAAATTTTACTAACACCCCTTTCACCATCCAGTGTTCTTTTCTCTACCTGTGATTCCTGTCTCTCCCTTAATAAAAGTTTCTAGTGATGACACTTACTTTTAGCCACAACGGAAGCCACGACAAAAGGACTTACTGTAATTCCAGAAATTGTCAAAAAGCTTAATTCAAACAATATTAACATTACCATTTATACATCCTTTCCTCCAGTTGAAGTCTACGATGATGTTCCAGTGGCACGGCTGCTTTCACTCAATCAGTTAGCCAACTCACCGCTGACATCCAAAGCGCAGGTATATTGGGCACAACCCATCAGTGCTCAGAGACCCATCATCACATGTACTGTTTTTTCTTCAACAGCCAGCGAGACAACACAAATTCCTGGACTACTAGATACTGTAGCAGATGTCACAATCATCTCCATGAAGGACTGGTCTAGCCACTGACCATTCAGAACAGCCAAAATAAATGTCGATGGGGTAGGGGGCTCAAGAAGCCCATTTCAAAGTAAACATCTTATTTCCATTGCAGATCCGGACGGACGAGTTGCCACCTGTAACCCTCTTATTCTCACCCTGCCAATGACTTTGTGGGGAAGAGATGTACTGACCCAGTGGGGAACCACAATAAATTAAATTTTCTGAGTCTGGACACTGGTGAGCAGCTTCTACCCACTTTAAGATGGACCACCAACACCCCCATCTGGGTAGAGCAGTGGCCAATGCCAAAAGAAAAGCTGCTCATCTTAAACCAATTAGTTGAAGAACAATTAAAAGCTGGCCACATAGCCCCCACAGTCAGCCCGTGGAACTCCCCTGTTTTCA
>NW_020956355.1:57560-61750 GCF_003031625.1 Empidonax traillii | reverse complement strand
AATGCTGCCTGAAAAGTGGCCCATGGTAGTCATTGACATCAAAGACTGTTTTTTCCAAATTTTGTTACACCTGCAAGATTCATACAGATTTGCCTTCACAGTTCCATTATTAAATGCCAGTGAAACCAACCATAGTTATGAGTGGAAAGTTCT
Source organism: Empidonax traillii (assembly GCF_003031625.1). Taxonomy (NCBI): domain Eukaryota; kingdom Metazoa; phylum Chordata; class Aves; order Passeriformes; family Tyrannidae; genus Empidonax; species Empidonax traillii. Next base: position 61,597 of record NW_020956355.1, on the reverse strand, counting down.
CCCCCAGGGGATGAAAAACTCCCCTACACTCTGCCAATTATATGTTTCTCATATTCTATCACCCATTCGTAAAAATTACCAAAACGCTATTTTGCATCATTACATGGATGACATTTTAATTTGTGCAGAATCTGAATCTGATGTTCAACACGTCTTGCAGGTTACCTTATATTCCCTAAAAGCTTTCAATTTTCAGGTTTCACCGGAAAAAGTTCAATATCATGCCCCTCGGAAGTACCTAGGTTGGAAAATCACTGAATCTACCGTCACCCCACAGAGTATCTCGATTAACCAGTCCATTAAGACTCTAAATGATCTCCAAAAACTTCTTGGCAACATCAACTGGATTCGCCCTATAATTGGTATCTCAACAGACGACCTACACCCCTTATTTTCACTTCTTAAAGGTGACTCTTCCCTTACCTCGCACACTCACTGCAGACGCACATTCTGTTCTACATATTGTAGAACAAAAAATTACTGAATTGAAAGGTCACCTCAAATTACCTGAAGTTCCTCCAGTTTTAATAATACTACAAGGTCCTTCACAACCTTTTGCAATCCTTGGACCATTACATACTGACAATACTCAACTCTGTATATGGGAATGGATTTTCTTGCCGCACCAATTTTCTAAGACTCTTCTGACCTTCCCTGAAATGATCGCAAAACTCTGTTTTAAGGGCAGAACAAGGTGCTGGGAGATGTCGGGGGAAGAACTTACTGTCATCTATCTCCCTCTGACCTCCGAGCACCTAGAACAGATGCTGACAATAAACACTGATTTTCAATTGGCAATTTCTAATTATTCTGGCCAAATTAAATTTCATCTTCCAAATTGTAAAATTTTACAAAAGATTAAACACATTCCATTAACATTAAAATTTGTCCAATCTTCTATTCCTATTCCAAATGCAACAACTATATTTACCGATGGCTCAGGTAAAACAGGTAATGCAGTTGTCATTTGGAAGGAAAACAATTCCTGGAAACAAGATATCCATCACGTAAACGGTTCACCCCAAATCGTTGCACTGTCAGCAGCTGTTCGTGCCTTCTTTTTTTTTCAATCAAAAAGTGTTAATATTGTCTTGGATTCTTCATATGTTGTAGGTATAGTCCAAAGAGCAGAAAATTATTATTTAAAAGACATCTCTAATCCTGTTTTATTTAATTTGTTTAAACAATTGCTATATCTTATCCAGATTTACCAGCATTCATTCTTCATCACCCACATTTGCTCACATTCTATACTACCTGGACACATACCTGAGGGAAATCATCACGCCGACTTATTGGCAGGTATGACAATTGTCCCACAAAAATTGGAACAAGCACGGCTCTCCCACGACTTTTTTCACCGTAGTGCCAAAGCGCTACAAAAACAATTTCAATTGACTCAAAGCCAGGCGAAAGCTATTTTACATGCCTGTCCAGATTGTCAAAAAATCTCACCATTACAACCAGCAGGGATTAACCCAAGAAGCATAGAACCACTTAAAATTTGGCAAACTGATGTCACCCATTTTAATCAATTTGGCAAACTCAAATTCGTTCATGTGTCCATAGACACCTTTTCTGGATACATGGTAGCCACAGCGCACTCTGGAGAAAAAAGCTGAGATGTTAAAAGACACCTAATTACCGCATTCGCTCATATGGGCATCCCGCACAAAATTAAAACAGACAATGGGTCTGCATACATCTCAAAACAAACACAAAACTTTTTCCAAATGTGGGGTGTCAAGCATACTACCGGAATACCTCATAATCCTATGGGTCAGGGTATTGTAGAACGTGCCCATAGGTCCTTAAAGAATATGTTAAACAAACGAAACAGGGGGAGTGTCGGTCTCTCCCCACGAGAACGGTTATACAAAGCTACTTATGTTCTAAATTTCTTAAAAAGGGAAGAGAACGAAACAACTCCCATTCAGAGACATTTTAGTCCTACAGACAGCTCGCAGATGCAGAAAGCTAAAGTAATGTTTAAATATTTGCAAACAGATCAATGGAGAGGTCCTTTTCCCCTCATAACGTGGGGAAAAGGACACGCTTGTTTGGTAGGGAGGCACCGGAGACATACATACACGATCTATGAGATCTAAAATATGTCCGCTTTATTACGATAGCTCAGGGTTTTTATAGCACCTGTACTCAGGGTCTCGTGACAAGAAGCATACAATTGGATACAGGCTACTGTCCAGCTGTAAACATCCATTACAAATACCTTTATAATTGGACATTAACAGATAACAAGGCAATAGTTTATTTTAACGAACTCCATCTTCTTCTTGACACCCATTTTTCTTTGTTCTCGAAAAGACACCCGCAGCCATCTTGGGACCCACAACCCATAGTACCTATAAAACTATGTAAAAGTTTATAAAAGTCTATAAAAGTACCACACACAATATAAATTGCTCACACATTCATTATGTTCCTCCCACAAATCCCCCTTTTTGTTTTTGAGCAATTTATATTACACTAATACATTCTTAACTTTCTACTAAGATATTATAACACACAAATACATATATCCATCACCATTACAAATAACACCTTCACACACTTATCATTTATTTCTATCTTATAATGCTAAAATTTATCCCAGACTAAAATTTAAGGGATAATATATCAAGTTCACACCAAAACACTCTTTTAAAGTCTAAACTTCTATTGATTATATGATACTACACTATAAAACTATCTTATAATAATACTGGAAAAAACTCTGTAATTCTGAATAGTTTATCTACCACAGTATCAACCTTGTTCTGCAGAATCACTCCCTTTCCAAGGTTTTATCCAACGTGTAGGCAGCCACCGAACTCCTGTCTCTGTGAGAATACAAGCATACCCTCTGCCAGTTAGTTTTACCTCTGCAGGCCCCTTCCAGACTCCGATTTGTGGGTCCTTGTACTGAACTTTCACTGTTACCTGTGGATTTACTAAGTCTGACTGCATAGAAGTATTATGAATTACAATGGGAGGGTCCGATCTTCCACCCGTCAACCGTAAAAAATTCAAAACATATAACACTTTTGCAAGTCGGTTATGTGGGCTATCCAGCTCTTCTCCCCCTTTCTGTTTTTGCAAAAAGGGATTTCAGGACTCCATGAGCTCGTTCGATAATAGCTTGTCCCGTAGGAGAATGAGCTATGCCGGTAACGTGAGAAATACCCCAATTCATACAGAATCTGTGAAAATGCTGCGAGGTATAACCAGGCCCATTATTGGTCTTAAGTTCTGTGGGAACTTTGAGGGCTGCTATACGTGCATGCATATGACAGATGACATAGCTGGCACCTTCTCCAGCATGAGCAGAGGCCCATATAGCATGAGAAAAAGTGTCAATGCACACATGCACACACCTCAACCTTCTAAACTTATCAGCATGAGTGACATTCATCTGCCAAAGTTGCAATGCCTGCAAACCACGAGGATCGATCCCCAAGCCAATGCCCACTTTCGTGGCAGGCTGAACAGGTCCACACTACACTCTATACTGTAAGGGGTTGCAGTGTGTCACCTGTAACACTTGGAAGTAAGTTCCGTTTCCAGTCTATTCCTCCCTGCCAGGGCACATCGAGATGTCCTTCCAGCAGCTGTAAAAACAGTAATCCCCTCCACAGGATCATTTGAACGCAACACAAGCTGTTCAATAACCTGATGTTGTAACAAAAGCAACAACTTGTCTGATGGATAATGATTTGTGATCAGTCCCTTAAAATCTGCCATAGCTATTTGGAATGGTTCAGATTTCTCAAACAACCACTCCAAATAGTTCTGAGCGACTGGCAGAAATATTACAGATGGATCCCTTCCAGTTAACTCACAAATCTGTTGCCTTCCCTTCATGACAAGGTGTGCAAACAATTCAGGTCGTGTCATGATTGTCTTTTTGGGCTGATAGGGCAGGAATACCCATTCCAAAATTCTGACACTGACTGCTATTTGACAGATGACACCTAAGGGATGTTGTCTACTCCCTCCAGAGTTGACAATCAGATACTGGACTGGCTGATCTTCTAGTA
>NW_020956355.1:20025-57364 GCF_003031625.1 Empidonax traillii | reverse complement strand
GTGTGCAAACAATTCAGGTCGTGTCATGATTGTCTTTTTGGGCTGATAGGGCAGGAATACCCATTCCAAAATTCTGACACTGACTGCTATTTGACAGATGACACCTAAGGGATGTTGTCTACTCCCTCCAGAGTTGACAATCAGATACTGGACTGGCTGATCTTCTAGTATTCTACAGGCGTACCCTGCAGCTATCTTACCTGAGATGTTAACTATAGCTGCTTTTTGCACGTCTGACAAGTCTCTTCAAAGGTCTGCATTAGCAACAGACCCTAGCAAAGGCATCAGAGGAGCTAGATCATTATTGGTTATCCCACAAACAGGTCTCACCCACTGTATGTCACCAAGTAGCTTCTGCACATCAGTCAAGGTTCTTATGTCAGTGTTAATGGTTAACTTCTGTGGCTTCACAATACCAGATGTAATGGTCCAACCTAGGTACTGCCAAGGCTCTTGCCTCTGAATTTTCTCAGGAGCGATCATCAGACCACGCTGACCTAATTCCTGTTCTAACTGCAACAACAACACAGGGATATCTAAATTTTTGCCTGCTACTAAAATATCATCCATGTAGTGATAAACCAATAGCTCAGGATGCTGATTACGAAATGGCTGCAAAGCCCAAGCAACATAGAGCTGACACATCACAGGTGAATTTTTCATCCCCTGTGCAAGAGTAACCCATTCAAACCTTTTTGCTAGCTCTGCTTTGTTCCCTGAGGGTACTGTAAAGGCAAATTTTGCAGTATCATCTGGATGCAAGAAGATAGTAAAGAAACAATCTTTTAGATCTATTATCAGTATAGCCCAATCATGGGGAATCATTGTAGGGGAGGGTAAACCCAGTTGTAAGGTTCCCATATCCTCTATGACTGCATTAATAGCTCGTAGATCATGCAATAGTCTCCATTTTCCTGACTTTTTTGGAATGACAAATATAGGAGTATTCCATGGGCTTGTAGATGGAACAATGTGACCTGCATCTAATTGCTCCCGAACCAGTTGTTGTACTATTTGCAGCCTGTCTTCCTTCAGCGGCCATTGATCGACCCAGATGGGTTTTTCTGTTTTCCACTTCAGCTTCAAGGTTGGCTGCTTTTCAATGGCCGCTCCTGAAAAGGAGAGGTAACCAGGCGTGCTCCCATCTGACCTAGCAGGTCTCGACCTATCAAACCCACTGGCAAAGATAACACATAAGGCCTTGTACTCACTGATGCACCGTCAGAAAAACGAAAACTTACTACATCTCTACTGATCCACGTCTGCTGTACACCACCTACCCCTTTCACTCCTGCAGGTGCCATCACCACGGGCCAGGTGTTAGGCCATTTGTGCCTGGGGATGATGGTAACATCCGCTCCAGTATTAACAAGCATAGTCATAGTGCTGGACTGACCATTAGGATGCTGTACAACTACACTCTCCTCAGGTTTTCCCTGCTTTATGTCTATGGTTAACATCACCTCAGGAGGACCTGTGGAACCAAAACCTTGGTCCCCTCGAGTCCGTGATTCTACCTTGGGCACCATTGCCTTGAAAGGTACCAGCTGTGCTATTTTGCTGTTAGCGGGAATGAAAACTGGTGATGTTAAAGTATATACTATTATTTTGATGACTCCTGTAGCATCAGCATTTATTACTCCTGGCACCACAAAAATTCCCTGACGAGACAAAAATGAATGTCTGAACAAGAGAGTACTTAACTCTTTACCTAAAGGTCCTTACGATGTAAAAATACTCTTTGGTTAAAAACTCTGACTAGTTTTGTAATGCATTACCAAGTCTACAAACACATATATATATATATGGATATATAAACCCACACAATACTTTTCTCTTGCACACAGTTGTCTTTCAAACAGTCATAAGGTGGCCACCTCATCCATACCGCATTCACACATGCTTTCACACAGTGAAGCTTTTGTTTTTGGTTATAATACGATTAATATGCAACTCCCCATAGCAGAGGCTTCATCTTCTACGGGTCAGCAGGCTTCACAAAAATAACAGGCGTCCCTGCAAAAGGCAACGTTGACCTTCATGTAAAGCCTGAAAACCTTGAGCATGAGCCATCTGTATTTTCTATTTAAAAGTTCTCACCATTTTTCTGTTCCTGATGGTCAGCAGTTAAATAATTGCCATAAGAATTCATACACATATCGTATACATATTAGGAAACACTCCCTCTAATAAAGACCAATTGGGCTTTGATAAACAAATTAAAGCTATTACAGGAACACCTTTTGTACCGTTCCAGAGCAACCTGTTTACAGGGCAAAGCAGTTTGTATATGACCTGTGAAAAAATGATTTTAAACCTTTTAAGTCATATACCTTTTGTATTAACCAATAATAATCCGAAGTTTTACTGAAGAAAAAAAGAAAAAACAACCTGTAAACTGCAAAACTTAAAATATCAATTTAAATAATTTAGAAAAACTTTTTTTTTTTTTTTTTTTTTTATGTTTATGCCAAGGTCCCCTAATGCCCCACTGGAGCAGCCACAGAAGCTGCTTCCTCCTGTGCAACCACCCTTCCAGTCGCTCCGAGGGGCTGGGTTGCAGTGCAATGGAGTCAAAATTCTGCGTTGATGTAGCTGTTGCTGTTTTCAGGAAAAAGGAGTAGGGTCGCAGCTTGCACTGCTGACGCCGCTTTTGTTGCCGGGGTACAGCCACTGTGGCGTAGGGGAGATAACACCTCTGTGCGCCGCCGCCGCTCTCGCCGCTCTCTGCGCCGCTGTGCTCCGTACCCTCAGTCCTGGGGGCTGTCCCGGTGTTCCGAAAAATGAGTTGATTCACGTTCTTCTGGGTTTGAGAGTGATGACATTTCAGCGAAGATGTGACTGTCAGTGCTCGCACTTCATTCTTAGTTGCCGCTGGTGATGACGTAACGGCTGGCTCCTTGCCTGACGCATGCGCGATGGTTACCGTTGGTGGCGCGGCGGGCGCAGGCGCAGAAGGTCCCGCTGCGATGACAGACTGCGCAGACTCGCCCACAGACGCAGGGGTGCTGCCAGACAATGTTGCCACGGGCAACGCGGGGACTGTGGGGAGGGGGGGAGCTGCGGGCAGCGCAAGCACAGTGACCGTTGGGGCTGCTGGCTCCATGCCACCTTCGCTCTCCATGGCTTCTGCTCCCCCCACCGCACCGGGAACCAAGCCAAGCCGCTTTCTCGCTGCCATAGGTGAGGGCGCGGTCACAGTGCCGAAAGCCAGCTGATTCGCAGAAGTTTTACTCTCAGAAACTTTCGCTTCTGCCCCGCTCTCACCATCTAAAGCTGCGCGCACAAAAAGAGACACTCGCCTCTCGGCTCCCGCCTCCCGCAGCGCAACCACCAGCAGACGACACAGAGTAGGAAACTTTTTAACAACTTTTGACCCTCTTGCGGTCTCTTCCCAAAGTTTCCGACCCACAGCATCCCATGTAGATACTTCAAAGGCAGCAAAACATTGGGGATAAGGTCCTTTGCCTCGGACCATTCCAACAACCCTCTAAGGGTGGCACGTTCATAATAAAAGTCCTTTTTATAAAGGATAGTTTGGAGAAACTTTTCCACCGCTTCCTCCTCTTTTGAGAGGACGGTCCCCATCTGGTTTCCCCTTTTCTGGCTGCTCACCTGGCCAGGGCAAGTCTTCCACAACACTGTTTACCGCGGATTTTCAATTCCAGACGCTGGGGTAATGTCACCGGAATTCCAGCCAGCTTCTCCCTCCTTCGTCCAGCTCTCTTCCACGTCCTGATCGAACAGCGAACCCGAAGTCCCGATTCAACAAGCCACTTTCAACACCATCTCTTGTCTAAAACTGCAGAGAGGCAGCGAAAATTGCTTTTAAGACCGTCCTGGCCAATCCCCAGGAGGAGGCAGTCCTTGTTTTCGGACGCCAGTTTTGGCAGGGAGGCACCGGAGACATGCATACACGATCTATGAGATCTAAAATATGTCCACTTTATTACGATAGCTCAGGGTTTTTATAGCACCTGTACTCAGGGTCTCGTGACAAGAAGCATACAATTGGATACAGGCTACTGTCCAGCTGTAAACATCCATTACAAATACCTTTATAATTGGACATTAACAGATAACAAGGCAATAGTTTATTTTAACGAACTCCATCTTCTTCTTGACACCCATTTTTCTTTGTTCTCGAAAAGACACCCGCAGCCATCTTGGGACCCACAACCCATAGTACCTATAAAACTATGTAAAAGTTTATAAAAGTCTATAAAAGTACCACACACAATATAAATTGCTCACACATTCATTATGTTCCTCCCACACGCTTGTATTTCTACAGATCAAGGACCACAATGGATTCCAGTTAAAAGAATAAAGGTATACTAGGAATTTCCTACATCATCATCCTTTCCTGCATCGTCATCATCTCCACCCCTACCATGACACCGCTTGTCGAAACACTTTCGTGGGCATACCAGAATAACAAAAAAGTTTGGTTAAAACTGGCTGACAGCATCAGAGCAGACTCAATCTGTCTTTCCACTTCTAACATAAATAATCCTTTTAAGACATGTTTAATTTGACTTCCCTCTAAAACAAGTACTGATAAATCCCTTGAATCATACCCCGTCACAAATATTGAGCCCTCAGAATTAGACCTCTTAGGTTCTATAAAATCAAACTCCTGTATTTTTTCCAACGTAAGGCAACTAACTCCATTAAACAATTTAAAGTCACTTCTCAGAAATCCATATACACCAATGTATCCCTTTGGTGTAATGGAATTCCCCCATCCATAATAACTACTGAGAAAATTGACTCACCCCTAGCTTTACCCCCTGGAGAATTTCTGCTTTGTGGCGAAAGAGCATGGCCTGGAGTGCCCTCCTATCCATTAGGAGGACCGTATGCAATTGGGAAACTCACCTTATTTAATCCACATAAAGTCCTCCTCCCAGGCCAAATTCAATCCACACTAATTCGACAAAAAAGGTCTCCTACCATCCCTAGACAAGACCCCAATCAAAAAGAATCCTTTAACCCAATGCACTACCTCCCTTCTCTCCCAGAAAATTGCAACCCAGATGTATACATCTGGGAGACCACCAGCAATTTCTTTGCCGCACCCAAAATCCCAGTCATTAGAGCCAATCGTGCCCTGTCCATACTTACCCACACAGCTTGCTGGATGGAAAAAGAATCTAATGCCACCAGCATTGCCATTGGTCTTTTGGTTGATTCGTTAAAATTAAAAGAAGTCACTCTACAAAACCGAGTTGCTATTGATTTTCTTTTATTAGCCCAGAATCATGGTTGTCAGGAATTTCAAGGTCTATGTTGCCTAAACTTTTCCGATCATTCACGATCAATTTCTACTAGTCTGTTAGAGTTAAAGAAACTTATCAACAATATCCATATGTCCCCAAAATTCACTTCGGCAGATATTTTCAATCAGCTAAACCTACCATCTGTTCCAAATTGGCTAAAACAGATTGTTATAATCTGTCTCTCCACTCTCTTTGCTGTTGTCCTCATCATCGTAACATTAATCTGTATATTTTCATGTCAAAAAAAATATATCACCCAGAATGTTTTTTCAACCCTTAATACAGTAAACAAAACAGGAGGTGTTGGAGGTGACTGCAAGGAGGATGAATCGTACCTGTTGTGGAAGAAAGTTTCTTGAGGACAAGAGCAGTGACCCTGCCTTTGTCTAATGGATGGCTTGCAGGGACTGTTTGGCTAAAACCTATAGTTAAGTTGATGCTATTGTTTCAGGACATGTTCAGGCATGTTCCCCTGTGCTGCTTTAAAGTTTTCTCCTTTGGACTGTTTGGCTAAAACCTATAGTTAAGTTGATGCTATTGTTTCAGGACATGTTCAGGCATGTTCCCCTGTGCTGCTTTAAAGTTTTCTCCTTTGGACTGTTTGCTACTCTCCTATTGGACAACTTACTGTGATGTATGTGTCCTACCCAATCATATCCCTTCCAAGTTACCTCATGGTCATATACCCACCTCCCTGTTACATATTCATGTTAACCCCTCCTAGTTTTACATATCCACTCTCTTTTTCCAGAACCCTCCTCAGCCTGCCCTATAAAAGCCCCCCATTTTGAATAAAGGCAGATCTGCCCAGGATCTGCTACCCTGTGCTTCGAACCCTGCAGGTCTTGTGTGTTTATTCCCAAACAGTGGCAAAATTGTGATTCTGACTTCTCTTCCGTGGCCCCACATTGAGGGTCAAAAAATGTTCTGGTTTAAAGGTAAACCGTCAGGAGAAATGAACCCAACTCAAATTATAAGTCAGAATTACAATTTAATAAAAATAATACAATAAATACAATTATACAGATGAACAATTGGTTTTAACCCACAAAAACTCAGGTGTATAACTGGCATCCTGGGGCATGAACAGAATGATGTTCATTGGCCCCTGTGCTGAGCCCCACATGGTCCCCCTGGGTCCAAAAGTAATAGGAGCGGAAAAACATGTTGGTGCAAGTGATGGTCGCAGTCTGGTCAAGAGTGGCAATTGCAGTCCAGTTGAGAGCAGTGGTCACAGACATAGAATCATAGAATCAGATGGGTTGGAAAGTACCTCTGAGATCATCAAGTCCAACCCTTGATCCACTACCACCACAGTTACTAGACTAAGGCACTAAGTGCCACATCCAGTCTCTTCTTAAATACCTCCAGGAACAGAGAATCCACCACCTCCCTTGGCAGCCCATTCCAATGCCTGATTACCCTCTCTGTAAAGAACGTCTTCCTAACATCTAACCTAAACCTCCCCTGGCAGAGCTTGAGACCATGCCCTCTTGTCTTACTGATAGCTGCCTGGGAGAAGAGACTGACCCCCACCTGGCTACACCCTCCTTTCAGGTAGTTGTAGAGAGTGATGAGGTCTCCCCACAGTCTCCTCTTCTCCAGGCTAAACAACCCCAGCTCCCTCAGCCTCTCCTCATAGAACTTGTGTTCAAGTCCCTTCACCAACCTTGTTGCTCTTCTCTGGACCCGCTCCAGCACCTCAATATCCTTCCTGAACTGAGGGGCCAGAACTGGACACAGTACTCCAGGTGTGGCCTCACCAGTGCTGAGTACAGAGGAGAATCACTTCCCTGCTCCTGCTGGCCACACTGTTCCTGATACAGGCCAGGATGCCATTGACCTTCTTGGCCACCTGGGCACACTCTTGGCTCATGTTCAGTTCAGTTGAGAGCGGTGGTTGCAGTCCGGTCAAGGTTCTGGTCCTCTTCTGGATCCCACAAGTGGTACCAGAAGTCCCAAGACCCCAAGGTTATATACACTCAGGTTTGGGCAGGAATGCCCAGTACCTCCCCCAGGATGATGAGTTCCACAATGGGTGACTATGAGTCGTGGGTGTGAGGACAGAAACATCCTCCTATCTCACAGGCCTCTTAACACCCAGCTTATAGCCTGAGGGGTCAGGTGTGCTCTGGGCAGGTGCTGCAAACGGTCTATTATTAACAGTTTCTGGGAAATGACACAGAGGGTGTAGAATACACAGTTTGGGTTACACTCACACAGTTATGAACTGGTCCCATCTGTTCTAACTAGGACTCCACCCATCACCTTTCTTCCAAGGCTCAACTTCACTCCTTTGTTCCAAACTCTTCTACTTTCCCCCCCATCCATGAGCAGTGTAGCAGGGGTGGGGAATGGGGTTTGCAGTGAGTTAATAATGCTTCCTCTTTGCCACTTGTTCCTTTGCATACTTTTTCTTGCTCCAGCGTGGAGTCCCTTTCACAAGATACAGTCCTCCACAAACTTCTCCAATGTGGATCCTTCCAATGGAGTGTATTTTTCATTAACTGCTCCACCATGGGCCTGTTCCATGGGACTGTTCCTTCCTGAGTTCCCCAGGGGCCACAGGTCCTGCCAGAAAACCTGCCACTGCATGGTCTCCTCTCCATGAGCCAGGAACCTGCTCCAGCATGGGTTCTCCATGGTGTCACAGCTTCCTTTGGGTAACATCTACTTTTTCAGTCATGGTGTCCTCCACAGTCTGCACGGTGAGTATTTGCTCCAATGTGGTCCTCTCCATGGGCTGCAGGGAGACAGCCTGCTCAACTATAGACTTCAGCATGGGTTACAGGGGAATCTCTGCATTGGTGCCTTGAGTACCTCCTCCCCCTCCTTCCGCACTGACATGGGTGTCTGCAGGGTTGTTTCCCTCACACTTCTCTCACTCATCTCTCACACAACTGCTGTACAGTGTCTTTTAACCTTTCTTAAATATGTTATCACATATTTGCCATCAGCATTGCTGATTGACTCAGTTTTGATCAATGGTGGGTTCATTTGGGAGCTAGCTGTAACTGCCTCTGTCTGACATGGGGGCAGCTCCTGATCTCACATAGGCCACCCTCTGCAGCCCTCCCCTGCTGCTACCAAAACCTTGCCATGTAAACCCAATACACATAGTCATTTCAAAGTAGGATCTTAAAATAGCAGTAGTAAATATGTTTTAACACAGGACTAAGCAACTAATATATTCTATTAATCAAGATAAGGGACCACCATGTAAATAAATAAATAAGAACTTTCATTTGAATTCCTTTTCCCTGTAAAAAATAGGAAAAGGGTATAAAGTTCTGATTTAAGGGCTTGAGTAAGAAACTTCCTCTCTTAGGGTTTTTAGATGGAACTTTTCAGAGCCTGAATGTACTTTATTAAAAAGGAAAAATCAGTACTGGGAGGTGTATTAATTCAAAAGCATATCAACAAATTGATGACATGCTAACCTGATGAGTGAGTCTCATAGCATATCCTGAAAGACTGTGTGTAGTTGACCTTGTTGGTAGTACAATTTGTGAACAGAAGGGTGGAATAAAGAGTAAGATAATGAAATTGATAGAACTGAGGTGATGAAGTGAAACAAAAATGAGAGAGAAAACATTATAATTAAAGAAGCAGATTTTTTTTCTATATATTAATTCTTTTGCGATGGTTATATTTTCCTGTGTGAAAAAGAACTGACAAAAAGAGATCAGTCCATATGAAGCCTAGAAAATCTTAGGCAAATCTTGGTCTACATAAATTGCAAGGGAAATCTTCAATCCCTTCCTACAGACCATCCATAGATCTGGCTCTCAGTCCTTATAAGGAGGTCAAAAGGAACTACATGTCTCATGGTGTCAGGAATATCTTTTTAAACAGAAAACTGAGAAGTGCAGTGAAAGGATTCAGTCTGGATGCCCTGTCCTTTGGTTGGGGGGAAATTTTGTTCAAGTCAATTAAGGCATTTCTTTGGCATACTTGAAAAATCTGTTAAACTTGACGCTATAACTTATATTTTGCACACTAGTGAAGAGGACTAGATTTTGCATTATGATAAGGCTATTTTGATGGTTTCGAAACTTTTCCAAATATTTTTTCCAACTCAAGAATTTATTGAAAGCAATACTTTCATAGCAACAATTTTAGTTGAGAAATTAGTATTTTAAGGGAGAAAGTTTAAAATTTACTTCCCTTTATTTTGAAAACGAAACTTATTTTATTATTGTTGCTTCATTGCCTTAGTGTATATTTCAGATTTTTTTTCCTTGCTTGCTCTCCATTTTCCAGTGCTGTTTCCTTAAATGGTAATGTACAACACAGTATACATTAGTCTGGGGATAATTTTTACCTCTAAGTGCTCTAAAGTGGAAGATTCATCTCTTCAACACAATTAATGAGCCCCAAAGTTTGATTTTTCACAAATCATTATTGAGATAGATCAATATGAGTTAGTAGTTCTATACCGACTTGCATTCTGGGAATTAAAAACACTTAAAAAAACATTACTAGAGCCTGACAATTCCCTGTAAAGTTTTAAGAATTATATGGTGCCATTTCTCCAATTTATTTGGTTGCATAAACATAGTAGTTTAGAACAGTACCACTGACAATTCCCCGTACTTTGGCTGCAGTACCTCGAGTGAAGCAGAAAATGCTACCATAATCATCAATAATCTATGCATAACATCAAAGAAGAGGACTATAGAAGATCATTGGTGGGGCTTATGGGGAAAAGGGGATCCCAAGATCAAAAGAAGGAGTTGAGAGTTTTGGAACACTTATTATCCAACAGTAGCAGAGGAAGGGAAAGCAGTTATAGAAAAAAACCTATAATTTGTTCAAACAATATTATTTCAGCAAAATCCTTTCTTTAAACCTTCTTCATTATGCCTATAGCATAGTGATGCAATATCCATGTTCCTTTTTGATGCTCAGTTCCTTTTGCTCATTTTCTTTAACCTTAAGTTATTTGGTACAAATTAGGTGCTTGAAATTCAAAACTTATTTTGACCTCCTGTGTCTTAGCAAAAAAATTCATTGGGAGATTCCAAATGAGAGTTGTTACAACCCGGTTTAGAAGTTCCATGCTTTACCAGGTGTTATGCTTTTATTTCAGGCTTCAAGAGATTTTGCCTACGCAAACTCTTGCAAAGCCTTTGATTCTTTGGTACCTTGAGTTCACGCCCGTAGAAAAACTACACAATTTTCTCTAACAGATTTCTTTTAATTTGGTGAGAAAATAGGGGTTTTGGCAAAAAGAGTCATACAGAAATAACATACAACTTCACAAAAGCATCACAAAAGGTTACTGAAACTAGCAAGCATTGCTATAGTAAGGGAACCTTTGTTACACCCAGCAAACACAAACTCAAGTGAAATACCCACAACTTAAGTGAAATACCTATAACTTATGTGAAATACAGTCAAGTTTCTCACAGGAGTAAAGGAAAAGAGATGAAGAGAAGGAAGAATAAAAAGAGAGGAGGGAAACATTACCACTATGAAGGTCACATCTTGACAGATCAGGAGGGCAGAGGCCAAGGGGGACGGAGACCCTGTGCATGTGTATTTATAGACTTTGTCTATTGTGGCCACTGCCTCTAGGCAGGACCTTTGGCTCACTGTCACTCACTGTCCCCCTAGACAAAGTGAGGGGTGCCACAGCCAATTAGAGGCTTCAGGGGGTGTGGTGTGGGTGGGCCACCAGGCAGACCTTATTAACAACCCAGCCAGATGGCTTTTCCTGCCCTGTGCTCTGGATGGATGCAGCCATATTGGCTAAAGCTCTTCCCCTTCCCCCCCCACCCCAGACAATATGGTTTATTTGACCCATCAATCAAACAATCCAGTGAGATACAAAAAGAGTCACTTCTCTAGTGCAGAATGTTGTGGTTAAAAAAAAGTATGTTTTCTTTTGTTTGTTAGTTTAACTCCTTAATTGGAAAACAGCTATTGAAAGTATGAGTAACTTGATACATGGGAACCCCTGGTGGTCTAGGGGAAAGGCGTTGCACTGTCACTGCAGAGACCCGGGTTCGATTCCCGGTCGGGGCCCCTCCCCGGGCAGATGGAGCTCGTTAGCCCTGTAAGGCAATCCATCTACGTCCTGAGGACCTTGCTGCCACCGTCCAAGCGTGCTTGGCCCCGGCAGATGAACCTCAGGATTAAAGGGTGGGCTCAGTTCTGCGCACACTGTGTCTCACCTAAAAAATCCAATGCACAGGCTGGAAGGTGTAAAGACCTTCCCCGGTTCTTCGTTCGCGAAGACTGGCCATTATTACTAACTTGATAAATAGACCCCAAAAAGAAAAATGCATTTTTGAGGGTTGCAGTAATTTTTTTTAAGAGACAGATTTCTTTAGCCTGAATAATTTGGTTGAAAAGTGGCTAAAACCATTGTCAGAGTTGTCTATGGCAAAGGAAAAGAAAGAAGTGGGCTTGAGAATGGGTGGGATTACAGCATAATTCATTTCCATTGCTTTTGAACACTCATATTGTTGCCAAATTTTAGGAACTCTCTAAACACAGACAAAGAGTCAGGTTTAGAAAGGACACATTGTTTATTCTGTACAGGGCGCAAGGTGGAAGTTTTCCACAAATCAAGCACACCAGGTAAAGACCAAGAGGATTTCTAAACTACAGTTTACATAAACCTGCCTACCTAATACATAGTTACCACCTATTGCGGAGTCATTGAGCTTGCGCAACCTTATGCAATACTTGTTACTGCACCAACATGGGCCTCTTCAGGCATCTCTAGTGTTCTCTGGTGGTTGTTTGGTGAGGTGCCCCCTACTCAGTTTCAAGCAAAGTTCAGCTCAGGATGCGCAGAACACAGGATTGTGTGCCAAATAAGATGTGATCTGCATCTCGAGCACAATGTCTTCTTAAATTGCCAAGTAGGACATAAAATACAAAAGCTTTCCATAAGCATTAGGCAACACCTGCTTAACACACCTGATAACATCTATTTGCATTCAAAAGAGGGGTTAAAGGTGAGAATGATACCATCAGCTTCCATCTGCAACAGAGATCAAAGTAAGGGGCAGAGAATTCTGCTTGAAGACTCAGGGAGTTCTGCTAAAGACATCAATATTGGCTGAACTGAACTTGCAAGTGGTGATTGAATTCAGGAAATCCACATATTTGCATTAAAATCATTTTGCTTGATGCTGATACCTTGGAGTTTTGATTTTTTATTTTTTGTAGATCTTAGAAGTAGTTATGTAGTAAATGTAGATTTTAGAAGTAGCAATACATTATCCCTTTACCCTTTAATACACCAACCACACATAGCAAACCCTGTAACCCATTCCCATATCAATTCCCCTAAATTCCACCAGCCTATTTAGTCTCATTTTCAAGGTAGAATTGTAGAGAACACCCTAAAATCTATTGTCATAGTTCTGATTTTAGCAAGGAATTTTTTCTTTCCGCCCCCCTGCGTGTATGCTCTGTGGATTAGCCATCAGGTAAAACAAAAGAATTGGCCTCCCCCACTAAATGGTCGAGACATTAGTCACCTAGTAACGAAGGGGGAGGAATTGGGGAAAGGCTAGGGTGTGTGTGTGGAAAGAGGTGGGGTTTGGGGGTTGGAGTTCAGCTCTGGGGGGTTGGAGTTCAGCTCTGGAGCCGTAGGGGAGGCTGCAGGAAGCGGGAGAGACTGCCTGGTTTCTTCTTTGTCTTTTCCTGTCGGAGGAGAGTTTTTTACTGCTGTTCCCTGCTCAGCTGTTGCTAGCTGCAGGCATGGCTCACCGCGAAATCCTCACCAACTGAAAATTGTGAGTTTTCTTCCATTGGGAGAACTTTCTGTTTCCCTCCCCCTTCCCCCCTCCTCCTCTACCACCTGGCGGCAACCAAGGATCTCACAGCGCCGCCTGGTGATGGGTACTGGACACTACAAGTTCTACTCCTCCAGTGATCCAACAGTGCCACCTGGTGACTACTATAGAACACTACAAGTTCTGCACCTTTGATAACTTAACAGCGCCACCTGGTGAATGGTATAGGACATTACAAATTTTGCACCTACAGTGACCCGACAGCGCCCCCTGTTGACTGTGGCTGGAACTGCACCAAAGGGTGCTAAAAATTGAACTATTTCATTTCCCTTTTGCCCGTTTATCGGTTTTGTTCTTGAAGGGGATTATTGGTGGGTATAGGGGTATTGCTTGGTTGTTTTACTTGGGGTTTTTTTCCGTGTTCCTGTTAAAACACACATACCTTTTAATAAAGGGCTGTTATTTTTCCCTTTTCCATAATTTGTTTTCCTTCAATCGGAGCCTCTTAATTTCGGATTTATAATTGCTTAGAAAAGGAAGTTTAGGTCTCTTTCTCCTAATCCATCCTCAGCAAAAGACCTTTGTCTCATTTAAACTGGGACATCTATGCAAGAAGATATAGCCATAGATGCAACAACCTTCAGGCCTAGAGTTCTGGAAGGCCTACAAGAACATTACGTGCTCTGAGGAAGATGAAGAAGAGGGGGTCCCAAAACGCCCACAGACCCAATTCCCAAGAGGCGTGGAAGGGGCAGAACCTGGGCGGTGGCCAGACGGGGATTGGGTGAAAATCATTATAAAAACTGTGAACATCTGTATTCCGGAGCGCGCGTTGGGGGTATTCCGGAAAGCCGGGGGCTCATTTAAGCCTTTGTATCCTTATCTCCTACCTAATTTGTCTTGGAGTCTTTTTTTGCCCACAGCCATTTAGGCAACACTTGAAATACCCTCTCCTGAGAGGATGCCCAAGGCCTCTGGGCCAGTCACCATAGGATGCTTTTGCCATGCATTCCTAGTCAGCCTGATTTCAGCCTCCAATACAGTCAGCTCTTTGGATCCCCCTTTCACTCCAGAAATGTGTCATATACATAGCCAATTCGTGTCAATAAAAGAATAAAACAAACAGATTGTAAAACTTAATTACATCCCCATAAAGAAATAAAGCAGACCATTTGTAAGGTCATCAAGGTCAAAAGCTATAAATCATCTCTACTTTCCTAAAATGAATTATATGATCTTTTAGGCATCTTGTGGTCTAAGAATGTATGAATTATAGGAGAACTATCACATTTGTAGAGATAACAACCTAGCTCTAGTTGTGAAAATAAACATATGGTAAATGTATATCTTGTAATAAATATGCATGAGGTATCTAGAATAAATGTTAGTCGAATGCTGTATCAGGTGCACAAAATCTTTCTGTAGCCCATCATGCTGTTTGCTTTTATCATATAATAAATTCCAATTTGAAAACTGTTTATATCCCAAGACTCTGTTTCTCACAAATTGGGGAATATTTAGAGACTGTTTCTCACAAATGCAAATGGGTTCTGCCCCTGCATAGCTTGATGACCTTAAGATACACTGTGCACGAGCGTCTACTAAAGCCTTGTACTGCTTGTGGGACTGCTGTGCCAGGCCATCACATCCACACAGTTTAGTAAACTCAGTTATCCCTCTCCTCCACCTGCCTGGAGGCAGTGATGGCAAAAAGGCACAAAAAGAGAGTTAAACATGGTTCAGCTGGTATACCTTGTCCTGTTTGCTCTACCTGTTCTTCTAGAAGAACATTTTAGGAGCACTGGCTAATATCATGTTCTGTTCTGCTCACCGGACCAAAGTCCTTATTATAGAAAGAATGGCGGTAGTATACACAAGGTAATAAATTATGTAAAGTAGATGTTTGAATAAGATATAGAAGGCCCAGAGCCAGGATTTTGCAAGCTTGAAAAATTCAGGTCACCTAATTGGAGAGGTCAAATCAAGGAAGACATCCATGAAGACCACCAGAGGAATGAAGGCTTGAGGAAAATACCCCCACAGTAGAAGATGGCGCATGTCTGGAAAGACTACGCCCAGAGACTAGCCAACTTAATAATATGTATGTTAGATGATGCAACCATGTATCTAAAGTGTATAAAATGTCTTGCTTTTGCACTTTCAAGTTGAGCAAGTTTGTGCAGCGTGAGCTAGCTTGCTCCCAATGTTGAAATAAATACCTTGTTACTTAAAGATAAAAATGTCTCTGAGCAGTTCACATTCCAAGATTTTTTGACATCAGCAGGGCCCCTTAGATACTGATCACAAGGTTGCCCACTAACATTTTGTAGAAATGGACTAGAACTTCTCTCCATAGTCAGTAGTATGATCAGACCTTTCATTCTGCCTGGAATACTGTTCCCTGGAGACTGGAGCAACAACTTTCCTTCAAGACCACCCATTTATGATTGTTTTCCTGGCAATCCCCACACGCGTGTCTCTTGAGTTGAGGTAGGTTCCCCATCCCAATTCCTCATGTCCTCTCCATGGTCCCACAGGTAAAACCACAAGGTACCCTGTGGTGTGTATCTTCTACACAGAGAAGATCAAAATCTTGCTGCAAGATTTTATTCCTCATCAGAAATCACTCTACGGTCCTTCTCTTTTACCCCGTCTTACAGAACATTTTGACTCTCATTGGACCTGTCCAAGCACTTATTTACTAAGTTGTAAACAATAAACACATGTTTTGCATGTTTAGAGCGTAAAAGAGCTCATTGGACAAAAGCCAGCTGAATAATGTTTTTGTACAGCTTGAGCTGTCTATTAAACCATACAAAAAATATGGGTTTTATTCTGAATACTATTTGATTATCTGATTCCCTGAATTCTGCTAATGCTTTTTCTTTCTTTCTCTCCACTGATATATCAGATGGCTCCTACTCTCAGTAAAACTGCTGGCTGAAAGAAATTTGGAATAGACAACCTCAACATGCAAACAGAGGCTGTCCACCTTATTATGAAATGGATTTCACTGGACAAAGAATGATTAAAAGCTGTAATTTTCCTGAGCAGTGGAATATGTTAAAGACATAATTTCCCTACTGTTTTCCTAATAATTCTTAAATTCCTCAATCCCACCTAATTTTGCTAGCTTAATAGAGTTGCCCTGTGTACCATGATTGCTTCAAAATGTTTAGACACATTTTAGCACAAATACTCCTTTGATAGATGAACATGAACTCATATGTAAATTACAAACTATCAGTCTGACAGTTCTCATAACACAGGCATGAGCAAAGTCAGTATTGGCATTGGAGGCTGTTTAGGGTTGTATATGAAGGAGCAGAAAATGAGTGAGTTTATAAAGACTGGGACCTTCTGGAAACTATGTGAGATTTGCTCTGATCTGTGTAAGGGGTATCCTGCAGCCTTGATGCAGGAGCATGAGTACCAAAACTCAGTAGCTTCATCAGGAAAAAATGAATTCATCATAAGGGCTTCAAAAATTATCGCCTAAGAAGTCTCAGCTACAAGTTTGAGTTAGCATGTTGCCCAAATGGCTGTGGGAGAAAAAAAGACTCCAAGCCAAATTAGGTAGGAGATAAGATAAGGACACAAAGGCTTTAATGAGCCCCTAGGCTTTCCAGAATACCACCACACGTGCTCCTGAATCCAGGTGTCTGGGGGTGTTTTGGGACCCCCTCTTCTTCATCTTCCTCAGAGCACATAATGTCCTTAGAGGCCTTCAAGAGTCCTAAGCCTGAAGGTTGTTGAGTCTATGGCTATATCTTCTTCCGTAGGGTTAGGATGTTCCCTATAATTCTACCTTGAAAAAGAGACAAAACAGGCTAGTGGAATTTATGGGAATTGATATGGGAATGGGTAACAGGGGTTTGAACTGGTGTGTTAAAGGGTAAAGGAGTAATATGCTGCTACTCTAAAATCTACATTTACTACATCTACTTCTAAGATCTACAAAAATCAAAAAAATCAAAACATCAAAACTCCAAGGTATCACAAGGATACAAAAGTGTACCGGTGGGCTTTCAGTATAGCTTCCCTGGAGACAGAGGAAAGGTAGCAGCTGTCTACCTTGCCTGGTCTCTCAGAGGACCCTTCTGTTGTGGGGTTGTTGAAGATTAAAGAACAGCAGGTACCAGTCTCTACCACAGCAGTGCACCAGGTGCATTATCACACTGTGAGAAAAATCTCGTTTATTAATTTCAGAAAAAACAGCAAAAAAAAATAATCTGTGAAACAAGGAAATAAAACTAGTAAGGAAAGTTTTAATACAGCACACCCTGGCTGCCCAGGTCCAGAAGGTCCTGAGAACACCCCTCTTAAATCAAAACTCACGCTTTTAAAAGTTCCCAAAGTTCCACCTCAAATACATAACAGAAGAGGCGTTCCCCTCTCCCTGGTTGGCTGTGCCGTGTAGGGAGGTGGGGCACCCAGCAGCATGGTGACCCCCAGGACCAACCATGTGGCACAAGGGGTTTCCTTACCAATATTCATCTTACAGCTCCCCAATACGCCTTATAGGTTAGTAAAAAACTCCTACGTTAGTGACCTGTTTAATCCATTTGCTTGTAATAAAACCAGTTGTCTTATTTCTCACAATCCCCCCTTTTTCTTTTTATTGATGTTTTTTTTACAAGCGCTTTACATCAAACTCTCTTTGAATTTTCTGGGCTTGTTATTATTTCATGGATATGTTTAGTACTTTGTCCATATTCTTGGTTTACTTGGAGTGTTTCCATCTAAGTAGCAGTTTTTGTGCTTCTTCCAAGTCTCTGATCTGTTTGGGGTCGGTGCAGTACCATGATCTTTTGGGCTCCCAAACCTCCTGCTACAGTGGTTTTCTGGCATGGCAGTCAGTTGAATTTTTTTGAATCGCTCTACAAATAATCTTATAAACATGGGGTTAATAAGGGTAAAAATAAGGACTTAGAAACAGCACACACAAGGAAAACTCTTGTTTGTTTTCATTATGTCCCCCAAAGAGGTTAGTTTACTACATCTTACTTAGTATAAAGAGAGCTTACAGACTATGGAAAATAGGGCTGGCTACTCAGCATGAGTTTAGGAGTATAACTAGGTCATGTAGAAAGAAAATTAGAGAGACAAAAGCGCAATTTGAAGTCAATTTGGCTACTTCTGTTAAGGACAACAAAAAACACTTCTAGAAATACATTAATAACAAAAGGAGGGGCAAGGAAAACTTTCATTCCTTGTTGGACTTGGGGGGAAACATAGTTAACAGGGATGAGGAAAAGGCTGAAGTGCTTAACACGTACTTTGCCTCAGTATTCACCAGTAGGACAGGTGGTCCTTGGGACTACTGGCCTTTGGAGCTGGTAGAGAGGGACAGGAAGCCAAATAACTCCCCTGTATTCCAGGAGGAAACAGTGACTTTCTGAGCCACCTGGATCCACACAAATCCATGGGACCAGATGGGATCCATCCTAGGGTAATGAGGGAGTTGGCAGAAGAGCTTGCCTAGCCACTCTCCATCATTTACCAACAGTCCCGGCTCACTGGGGAGGTCCCAGAGGATTGGAAGTTGGCGAATGTCACACCGATCTACAAAAAGGGCTGCAAGGAGGACCCAGGAAACTACAGGTCTGTCAGCCTGACCTCAGTGCCTGGCAAGGTTATGGAGCAGATCATCCTGAGTGCAATCACACAGCACCTACAGGATGGACAAGGGATCAGAGCCAGTCAGCACGGGTTTAGGAGGGGCAGGTCCTGTTTGACCAACCTGATCTCCTTTAATGATCAGGTGACCCGCCTGGTGGATGAGGAGAAGGCTGTGGATGTGGTCTATCTGGACTTCAGTAAAGCCTTTGACACTGTCTCCCATAATATACTCCTGGAAAAGCTGGCAACCCACAGCTTGGACAGGGGCACTCTGTGCTGGGTTAAGAACTGGCTGGAGGGCCGGGCCCAGAGAGTGCTGGTGAACGGGGCTGCATCCAACTGGCTGCCAGTCACCAGCAACAAGGTTGGTGAAGGGACTTGAGCACAAGTCCTATGAGGAGAGGCTGAGGGAGCTGGGGTTGTTTAGCCTGGAGAAGAGGAGGTTCAGGGGTGACCTCATCACTCTCTACAACTACCTGAAAGGAGGTTGTAGCCAGGTGGGGGTTGGTCTCTTCTCCCAGGCAATCAGCAGTAGGACAAGAGGGCACAGGCTTAAGCTCTGCCAGGGGAGGTTTAGATTGGGTATTAGAAAGAAGTTCTTTACAGAGAGAGTGATCAGGCATTGGAATGGCCTGCCCAGAGAGGTGGTGGATTCACCGTCCCTGGAGGCTTTTAAGATGAGGCTGGATGTGGCACTGAGTGTCATGATCTAGTAATCACAGTGGGGTTGGAACAAAGGTTGGACTTGGTGATCTCGAAGGTCTCTTCCAGTTAATTCTATGATTATTAGAGTTCATCAGCAGTAATGACCACAACCCAGAGCATGTCTAAGGCGAGCAGAGGTCCAGTATAGCTTATACTTCCACTCTCCATGCCTATTGGGTTGCCACCAACAGCAGGACAAAAATCTTCTTCATGGCAAGTACAGAGGCTAACCTGGTCTTGCTCTCTGTCGCTTTGTTTCATGGTTTTGTAGGTTGGTTGGTCAGGCCACAAGGCTCTGCTGCTACTTGTCTGACTGCTGAGAACTGATTTTTATTTTAGAACACTAATCTATTTTAATAATGTACAGTTACAAAAACAACTCGATTTGTATATCACTTGTACAGCTTGGTTTGCATTTACACCATTAACTTTTGTGTCAATGGCTCCTCTCGTGAACTAGGAGCTCTGCTTCTCTTGCTGAAGGCTGTCTTCTAGGGTTGGTCACTTCTTTAGTTACTGCAAAAGAACTTGCTTCTAAGTTATTTTAGGTTTCAGATATTTTTTCTGAACACTATAAATTTTTGACTTTGGTCCTTGCTCTACGGTTCACACTGTAGCTTCAGTGAACACTATTTGACATGGTCTTTCTTGCTCTGGCTTGAGATTTTTCTTTTTACAGAAATATACATTTTCGTCTTTAATTGTATAGCCAGGTAATTTATAAAGTTTCATGTATATTATAGACTTATCAGTTTTAAGCATGGCCCCTTGGCCCGCTCCATGAGTCTATCTGTTCTTTTTGACCAACTACAGCACCCTTTCTCTTTGACACTTTCTAACAGGGTACTAACTGCTATCTGTGTTCTAGATCTATTTCTCTTGGCTAATTCTACTAGGACAGGACTGGATGCTGCTGTTCTCACACAGGCCAGCTAACTCTAAGCCACAGGGTCTAATAGCTTGAGGAAAAAAAACATAAGTTTTCTCGGGTTTTTTTGTTTTGTTTTTTTTCTAATCATGATTACATTGCCTTTCTCCACTTGGTGTAAGCACAAAGGTTTTCCAATTTTACCAATGCATTTCTAAAAATGTGTAATTTCTCTAGTAAACTGCTTACTTCAGTTACAAAAACAAATTTAAATTAAACACGTTATTATTGATACCTTGGAGTTTTGATGTTTTGATTTTTTTAATTTTTGTAGATCTTAGAAGTAGTTATGTAGTAAAGGTAGATTTTAGAGTAGCAGCATATTATCCCTTTACCCTTTAACACACCAGCTCAAACCCCTGTTACCCATTCCCATATCAATTCCCTAAATTCCTTAGCATGTTTAGTCTCTTTTTCAAGGCAGAACATCCTAACCCTGTGCAAGAAGATATAGACATAGACCCAACAACCTTCAGGCCTAGAGTTCTGGAAGGCCTCCAAGGACATTACGTGCTCTGAGGAAGATGAAGATGAAGAAGAGGGGGTCCCAAAATGCCCCCAGACCCAATTTCCAAGAGGCGTGGTGGGGGCAGAACCTGGGTGGTGGCAGGACGGGGATTGGGCGAAAATCATTATAAAACTGTGAGCATCTCGATTTCGCGCGCGCACTGGGGGTTATTCCAGAAAGCCTGGGAGCTCATTAAACCTTTGTATCCTTATCTTATCTCCTACCTAATTTGGCTTGGAGTCTTTTTTTCCTCACAGCCATTTAGGTAACATTATATATTGGGCTTAGACTAAAAATTTTTCAGCTTTCTATAATAACCAAAACTTTGCACTGCTTTACGTTAATTTCTCCATACAAAACTCAATTTCATGACTACAACATGCTAAACACTCTACTCCTCTTTCATTTATGGACTAAGGACTTCAGAGTAGCCCTCCTGCTCTCAGCTGGAGTCACACTGGGGGCAGCAGGACTCCCTCACATCCAGCTCTGGCCAGGGAGGGGCCTGTGCTGCCATTCTGGCTCAAGGTACAGCCCTATGCAACCTCCATCTTTCCCCACCCACTTGTCCCCGGGGACCCCCCCAGGACAGCACCTCCAGGGGGCTGTGGGATTAGGCAGAGGTGGTAGGGACACACTTTTTCCCCAGGTCTCTGCAGAGCAGGGAGTACGGGGGCATTGGCCCCCTGTTCACCCCTCCTTGCCCACTTTGAGGACAGAAATGGATTCCAGGCACAGGTACAGACTGTGGTAGCCATGGCAGGGGAGCCACAAGTAGCTCCAGGTCCGCGGACACAACACACACTCTAGGCACAGACTGATCACACAGACGGCGCTGCTGCTGGGTAGAGCCCGGGCTTCCAGGGCAGGGAGAAGAGGGGGCTGGTCTTGCTGCTGTGCTTTAAAAGCAGCTGTTTCTTGGCTAGTGAAACAGCACAGTGGCCACAGGGAGCCCCTAAGTCAACCCTGCCATGCACAGCAGGACAAGATGAAGGTAGCTCTCCTTTTCTACCCCCCCAACTCGCTTTTAAGTCTGGAGCTCATCTCCAGCCAGTATTTACATATGGAACACGCTGCTTGGCCATCATCTTGTTTCTCTCTTCACTTTACAAAGTCTGTTCAGTCTCCCACTTGAATGTGAGTAAGCAACCTTAAAATGGATTTCCTAAGCCTGCTACTAAAAGTATTCATACTCAGGCATTTACGCGATATTTTGTTTATTATTTTACCTCTTTTACTTCCTGTAGATCTAAACTAACTAACTTGCTTTATTTTCTATTCCCATCTTTTATTACCTCTATTCTTCGTACTTCCACCAGATCTCTATTCTTAAAGTCTATTCCTGCTTGGGGTGTTATTAACAGCTTTTTTGATGGTCCTTTTATTAAGACCAACTGCATTCTCCTGGCAGGATGCTTTTGCTGTACTTTTGAATTACTAATAGACATTCTACTTCTTATGCTTCTCGGACTCTCTCCCAAAGCAGTCCAGCAAAAATTTTTGGATGCTATCAAACTGTCTGCTCACTATATAACACTACATGCTAAATACGTGTTCAATACACACTCGTGTTAAATACATGCTGCACATGCACTTTCTGAGGACTCTTTTCATCTGATCTTAAGATGCTCTTCACTGGAATACTCTGATACTTTATACCCACACTATTTCTCTAATTCATCTCTAACACTTGCGCTTTCTTTGACATCTCTTTCCTGTAACTGCAACCACCATCTTCTGTCACTTGGGCAACACAGAGGGACCACCCCCTCTTCTCCAGGGCCGGCCAGAGCTGGCTCTTCTTGCTCCTAATGTTGTGCACCCGCCCCCCATCTCTGGACCCGTGGTCTACGACGCATTCCCAGCTTGGGGCATTTTTCTTTGTGCTTCTGAGAGACCCACGTACTGTGGGGCTACCAGAAACGGGAAAGACCACCTCTTCTCTGGGGGGGTCAAAGTTTGGCATTGCTTTCATAACCGCCCCCCTTTCGCTGGGGACTAGAGACACTTCCGTTACTGCCCCTTTCATTGCTCGGGCAAGTAACACCCCCTTTCCGTGCGGGCGAGGTCACGCCCCCGCTGCTCGCTCCTGCACGAGGCGACTCCCCCCCCCCCCCGATTCGGGACTCTCCCGCAGACACTCGGGACTTTCCTGCTGCTTGCTCTGGCAAGGAACCTTCCCTCCCGCCGCTCCGGCAGGGCTACGCTCCCCTGCCGGCGCTGGGCGGGAAAAAACCTGAATCTCCTGTGTCAAGTGGCCGAGGTTTACCGGGCTCCCGTGTCACGCGACTGGAACCCTCCCCCGCCCCCTTGCAAACCCCGCAGACGACCGGGAACCCACCGCCGCTCACTTGAGCACGGAGGCCCCGCCTCGCGCTGCCACGGCGACCGTCAGTCACGGTACCATCCCGCGGCCCCGCAGGGCTGCCGTCACTCTGGCCGCCCCCGGCATCTTCGGTGCTCCCGGGCTGTGCCCCGCCGCGTTCCCGGCACCAGCCTCTGCTGCCTCGGCCCTGCCCCGGTCGCCGCTACTCCGGCCACCCCCGGCATCTTCGGTGCCCCTGGGCACCAACCGCCGCCGCCGCCGCCCCCGGGCCGCGAGCCAGATCGCACTGGACCCCCCCGATTGCACGGGGACCATGCAGACCTCCTCCCTTTTAGTTCGGGTCAATTTTTCTACCCCCAGGCGTGTATCATCTACGCATCTCAGTCACACACACTCTTTCAAACTGCCCAGCAAAAATTGTAAAAATAAAGATAACCCCTTTTCTTACCGGTTTCTATGCATAGAATTTAACGGTTTCATTTGTATCACGGCCGGTCTCCTTCTCGCTTTCTTTGTTTCACAGCCGCTTGTCTCGGGTTTTCCGTCGCAACCGACCCGCAGGGGGGGTCGAGGACTCAGGACCGCCGAACTCGGCGGGGCTGCCCCCAGGATCGCTGAAACCCCTAACCGCAGCCAGTGGAGAGTTATCCCGGACGAGACCTTTAAAATTGTGAGAAAAATCTCATTTATTAATTTAAGAAAAAATGGTTAAAAAATTAGTCTATGAAACAAGGAAATAAAACGACTAAGGAAAGTTTTAATACAGCACACGCTGGCTACCCACGTCCCGAAAACACCCCTCTTATTTCAAAACTCACACTTTTAAAAGTTCCCAAAGTTCCACCTCAAATACGTAACAGAAGAGGCGTTCCCCTCTCCCTGGTTGGCTGTGCCGTGTAGGGAGGTGGGGCACCCAGCAGCATGGTAACCCCCAGGACCAACCATGTGGCACAAGGGGTTTCCTTACCAATATTCATTTTACAGTTTCCCTATTCCCGTCCACATGGTTCACTGATACCAGCTCCAGACAGGATCAAGTATCTTACAGCTCCCCGATACGCCTTATAGGTTAGTGAAGAAAAACTCCTAAGTTGGTGACCCGTTTAATCCATTTGCTTGTAATAAAACCGGTTGTCTCATTTCTCACAACACTGAGACTCCCTGATTCCCATCCATAAACAAATTCGTCAGCTGAAGAACTGTCTTAGTTTAACAAGATAACAACATAGAAATTAAGAAACTTCAGGGTGTGAGAAATATCTCAAATTAAAATTTCGAAGATGGCCAAATAAAGTGAAACAAAGAACTTTTATTTTCAGCGCGTGCTGGGTGCGGTCAGGTTTGCCTCGTGCCAGGGCCTGAGAGCACACCCGAGATGGGCGGGGCAGTTCTTTTTAAGGTCTCTTGATTTGCATAACTGTTCCCTTGTTCCTCCCATGCTCAGCTCTGCTCCCTTTCTTCCTTAAAAGGCAATATAGTCTTTTTCTTGAGTCCGATTGGGTCTCTCAGGGCGGGCTCACACTTTTCCAGTCCATTGGTTGTTTTAACCAACCTATCAGACTGTTTCCCTGTCTCGGCCGTGTGGTCCCTTGGCAATGAGCCCTGGCTGGTCTCATTGCCTTACAGGCTTCCCGGTTCACCCTCACACAGCAATAGCAAGCAACAGTAATATGATCACAACTATTAACAGGTCATGGTTGCAACAGAACTGCAGCCACAGGAACTGCAGAACACCCCTGATCACAAAAACTCCTCACCACGAGGCAATCATGGAAACCCTGCTTGTAATAAAACCGTTTCATTTATTTCTCACAATCCCCCCTTTTTCTTTTCCTCATGGTTTTATTACAAGCTAATCTTTAGATGTTTTCATTGTCTTCTCGGGATCGTTCCCATTCCGCTAGTGTCTCTAACGCTTTGGTCTTATTTTTCTCTTGCTTGGAGCTGGGGCGTAGGACCATGATCTTCTGTGTGTCCAGGTTTCCAGCTGCAGCATCTTTCCGGTTCATTGGTATGGTGGTAAGGTGCATTCTTAGAACTACACTAAGGATTAACTTTATAAAACATGGGATTAAACAGGGCAGAAATAACATTCCAGTAAAGGCACACAAGAGAAGAAAGCTTAGCTGCTTCCACCATGTTTTCCCAAATGAGTTAGTCCACCACCCTTCTGATTCATGGTCTATTTTCCGGACCTTGGTCGCTATATTGGTTATTGCTTTCCCATTGCTATCTATTTGTAAACAACAGTTAGAAATATTGAATTTACCACAGACCCCTCCTTCCTCTGCTAAGAGGTAATCTAACACCAACCGGTTCTGGTATGTGGCTGCTTTGGGTTTGCTGGCGAGCCAGTAATTCCAAGCCTTGCGTGGTTTGGTTAGTAATTATTTCAATTACTGCTTGCAATTGCATTATTTGGTTAAGCATATAAATATGAGTTCGATAGCCCCAGCTCCCATCATATGTCCAGGTGGTGGGGTCATATGTTTCTATAATTCTTTGAGGAGACCATTTATCTCTCTCCCATCCCTGAGTTTCTCTAATTGTTCTCTTTCTTCGTCTTAAATTCCCATACAGTGGAACCCCTAGCTCATTTTCCTTTTCTAATGGCAACAAGAAAAACCCAGGTTGTATTAACCCTAGGGTGCAGCATCCTGTCCATTTTCCTGGGAGAAGAGTGTATGCTCTCTTTCCACATATCCAAAAAAGCCCATCTGATGCTTTCCAAAATTTTTCTGAGATACGGTCTATGTTTTCCCAGAATTTTGAAATTTCACTTATTCCTGAGAAGGGATTTATTTTTGTTCCTTTGCATTTGCGCAATTTCCAATTTTCTATCCATTTGCAATCAGAAGTGTTTTTGTTAGTCCAATAATATTTGGGGGTTTGAGGAATATATTTACCAGAGATTGAATTTGTACTTAAAATTCTTTTACAGGGGGTATCCCCAACGGATTGGTAAAAAGGGACTCCTATTCTTTGTAAACAATCTACCCCAATGGTTGTAAAACTCAATACCCATTTTTGTTCCTCTCTTTCTGTAAATATTGGTTGTGGAATTTCTCTTGGCATTGGCATTACAGCCATTATACTAACTTCAGGTATGTTGTGACTCAAGGCTGCTTCTCGAGCTGCCTGGTCAGCTCGCCTGTTCCCTTGACAGATTACATCTTTCCCTTTTTGATGCCCTCTAACATGTACAACTGCAATTTCCTGAGGTCCCTGAATTTCTTCTAGCAACGTTTCTATAAGTTCATAATGACTTAAGTTCTTTCCCTGAGATGTCACCATACCTCTTTCATACCAGATTTTTCCAAACACATGTACCACTCCCCAGGCATACCTCGAGTCTGTATAGATGGTTCCTATTCCTTCCCCCACTATCCATAATGCACTAATTATGGTGTATATTTCATATGCCTGAGCTGACCAGTCACTCGGAAGGACTCCAGATTCTACTACAGCGAATCCCTCTTTATCCACCACTGCATAACCGCTTCTTCTTTTCCCCTCCACCACTCTTGAAGAGCCGTCAGTGAACAGGTGTGTTCCCCCTTCGATTGGACTGTCTAGTAAGTCTTCTCTCACCTTCATTTGGTAATTTATGCTGTCTAAGCAGTTATGCTCTACTTGACATTCTGTTTCTTTTTGTCCATATAAAAACTGAGAAGGATCTACACATGAATTGATAGTCAGGGTAAGGTCATCTCTTTCCATCAATATGGTTTCGTATTTTAAAATTCGGGAGTCTGTCATCCACCTTCCTGATCTCTGGGTCAAAATTGTTCTTACTGCATGTGGAGTGTGCACTCTGATTTTCGCTCCAAAGGTCAGTTTTCCAGTCTCTTCTACTAGTATTGCTGTGGCAGCTACTGCCTGCACACAAGTTGGCCATCCTCTGATCACTGGATCTAAGAATTTTGATAAGAAGGCCACGGGTTTTCTGACTTCTCCCCACTCCTGGGTCACTACCCCTTTTGCTATACCTTCTGAGGTATTGACATAAAGATCAAAAGGTGTTTTTAGATCTGGTAGTGACAGTACTGGAGCCTGGATCAAGACTTTTTTTTTAATTTTGCAAATTTTTCTTGTTCTTCTGAGGAATATTCTGTCCCATTACTTCTCTCAGAGGTCCTCTCTAGTAATTTCTCATACAGAAATTTGGTTCTACTACTATAATCTGGAATCCATAATCTACAGAACCTCACTAACCCTAAAAATTGTCTTATTTCCCTCTTTGTTTTTGGTAGGGGAAGTTCTAGTATTCCTTTTATTCTTTCTGGGTCTAGTTTCTTTTCTCCTCCCTTTATGATGTGTCCTAAGTATTTCACCTCTTTCTCTACGAACTGAAGTTTATTCTTTGACACCCTCAACCCCTGTTCTCCCAAAAAATTTAACAACCGCACTGTCTTTTTCTCTACTCCTGTTTGGGTTTTTCCTGCTACTAGTAGATCATCCACATACTGTAGGATGACAGTTCCTTTGGACTGAATTTCATCATTATGCTTTCCAGGGCTTGTCCAAAAAGGTTGGGTGCTTCAGAGAACCCCTGGGGTAGCACTGTCCATCTTAATTGTTGTTTTCTTCCTGTATCAGGATCCTCCCATTCGAATGCAAAAATATCCCGAGATCCCTCATCTAATGGGCACACCCAAAATGCATCCTTTAAATCAATTACAGAAAACCATTCACATTCCGGAGGTATCTTACTCATTATAGTGTATGGATTAGGAACAACAGGGTGTCATGTCCGAACTATATTATTGATCTCACGTAAATCTTGAACTAATCGATATGTCCCATCACTTGTCTTTACTGGTAGGATGGGAGTATTATATGGTCCCATGCAAAATTCTAACAGTCCATCCTGAATCAATTTCTCTATAATTTGGGATAATCCTTTTCTCCCCTCCAGGGAGATGGGGTACTGCCTAATCCGAACAGGGGCCTCTGTATATAGTTGTACTGAAAAAGGCTCTATTTTTAATCTTCCCCTATTACCATCTTCAGCCCATACCTGTGGATTTAGATCTTCGCTTAATACAAAAAGTTTAAGTTCTTCCCCTTGAGGTATTAACCCTATCCCCAATGGTCCCATTAAATCTCTCCCCAACAAATTTGTTCCGGCTTGGGGCACTATCAATAAATCCCTTTCCAGTATTTTCCCATTTCCCCGTATTAATACTGAGGGTGCTACAGAAACTTCAAATTTTTCTCCCTTAGCTCCCAGTGCAGTAACTTTCTGATCAGATACTTCTACTCCTAAGGGGGGCTGAGTTACGCATGTTCGCTGAGCCCCTGAATCCACCAGAAAGGTGGTGTCTTCCTCCCGGGGTCCTAATTTCAGATTTATCAAGGGCTCCCTTCCTGTTTCTAACCCCAGGAGGAAGAGGAGCCCCTGACACCCCTAATCTGAGCTCTCTTGTAGTTGGAAGACTTGGGTATCTTGCTGTCGCTTTGGGCACTCTCTCCTGAAATGACCTATTTTTCCACAATAATAGCACTCTCCCTTCCTCTCTTGTACAGGTGAGCGGGTTAAATTTTCTCTTAGCTTTTGTGACACTCGAGGAGGTCTTTTGGGAATCTGAACTTCTTGTTCTTTGCTGCCTCCATGATAACTATGTTTATTCTGTGGCATCTTTGTGTATCCCTGCCCTGTGGTCTGTCTTTCCCCTTGTTTGTTCACTTCTTTAACTGTGGCTACCATTAGCCAGGTTTTCTGCTTCTGTCTCTCCTCATCCCTCCAAACATATACTTTCTGTGCTTGCTTTAACAGTTCGTTCAAATCTCTTTCACTCCAGTCTTCCAACTTCTCTAACTTTTTCCTAATATCTATCCATGAGTGAGTCACAAAGTTGGCCTTCAACAACTGCTACCCTGTCGGAGTATCTACTTGAACTCTTGAATATTGCTGTATATTTCTCTTTAGTCTCTCCAACCATTCAGTAGGTGACATCCCTTCCCTGCCTCCCATCAAAGACCTTGACCATATTCTGTACCCGGGGTGCTGCTTCCCTGATCCCTTTCACAATACAATTCCAATAGTCTATCATATTTTGCCTTCCCTCTTGTGTATTCTGATTCCAATTTGGATGAGCCACAAGCATCTTCTGTTCTCCATTTTGACCATGCACCCCCTGGGGATGTTCCCTATCCCACACATGGATTCCTGCTGCTCTAATCATGTTCCTTTCCTCTACAGAAAATAATATTCCTATTATACTTTGCATTTCCTCCCATGTGTATACACTAGGTCCTAAGAACTGATCAAATTGCTCTGCTAGACCTAATGGATCTTCCAGAATTTTTTTCATTCCTTTTGTAAATTCTTGTACTTAAGTGCTTGTTAGAGGAACATTCACATAACCTATGCCCCCTTCTGCTCCTTGCATCAGAACCTCTCTAAGGGGATACAGTTCCTTGTGTGCCTCTGAGCCCTGCCCCCTCCTGGTCCTTTTCTGTGTAAGGGGAGGACTCGGAGAAGGTGCGGAACTCGGGTCTTGCACCTCATTTTCCCCAGGATTAAGCGGGGGAGGATTCGGGATCATATTACCTGTAAGATTTTCTAAAGGGTCCCACTCAGAACCCTTTTTCTTTTTCTCATAATTTTGTTCACTACTTGCTGTATGAACCGGGAATAGTCCAACAGACCCTGTCCATCAGACTGCATATTCACTTTCCTCTGTATTCCGGGGTTCTCTTTTATTCACATAAACATTCAATGCCCGACAAATCCACTTTTCAAACAAACCAAACTGAGGCCAGTAAACGTTGTCTGTTCTTATGGGACTTTTTGTCCATTCATACGTACAGTATTGGATCATGACTGCTTTGTCTTTACCCCGCGTTTTCTCTGATTCGTCCCATGTGTCTAACATTCTCCCCAACGGGCTCTCCTGTGGAATACTGGGGGTCTTTTTTGACCCTCCCTTTCCCGGGGATTTCTTACTTTTGCCCGCCCCCATCCCGAGATGTCGGAACTCACACACTTCGGGATTTAGTCCTCCTTCTCACGTTTTTAAACTTTGCTTTAAACTGAAGTGGAAAGCCGAGAAATTCCATCTAAACCTGAGAGCAATCGAAAATCTCCGGCTATAACCGAAAAGCTGAAGGGCTTCAAAAAGTCGCCAGGAGCCACCTGCTAAAACTGATAACTGTCGGAATCTTCCGAAAACCACTGAGAGTCTCCGGCTAAACCCAAAAGTTGCCAAAAGGTTTCAAAAGGTGCCGGGAGTCTCCTGTACTTGCTGTCCAAATCGAACCACGTGGGTCAACTCCTTCTAACCCCTTCCGAAAGCTCTCTCTTTGAACTGGATCACCTTCAAAATTCTCTCTTCCCTCCGGATCCCCCCGAAAAAGCCTTCAATTGCCACCGGGTCCCCCAGAGAAGCCTTCTTCCCTCCGGATCCC
This sequence comes from Empidonax traillii, assembly GCF_003031625.1. Lineage (NCBI taxonomy): Eukaryota > Metazoa > Chordata > Aves > Passeriformes > Tyrannidae > Empidonax > Empidonax traillii. The sequence continues at coordinate 26,823 of NW_020956355.1, read as the reverse complement.
CCCGAAAAAGCCTTCAATTGCCACCGGGTCCCCCCGAGAAGCCTTCTTCCCTCTGGATCCCCCCGAAAAAGCCTTCAATTGTCACCGGGTCCCTCCAAGAAGCCTTCTTCCCTCTGGATCCTCCCAAAAAGCCTTCAATTCTACCTAAAACCACCCACGGTTCTCCACTCTGGGAAGTATTACACTCTTGCCTCACAAAAACCACTTCGTCCCTTCACCAGCCTGTAGAACTGCAGGTACTCCCTATTCGCTCTGTATTTTCAGACACGCCTCAGTCGTACAAATTCACACTCCCTGATTCACCCCTACCGCCTGATATTTCAGGGAAATCTCCCCTATCTTACCGAGTTTGGTATACAAAGTTTGATGGTTGCCACAGCTTGATTTTTTTATACCGGGTCCGGTTTTCCCTTTCTTTGTTTCATGCCGTTCGTCCTAGGATCCTCTGTCGCAGCCGTCCCAGGAGAGGGCACAGGTCTCTGGACCGCCGAAATCAGCAGGGTGCGCCTTCCAGGTTCACTGGTCCCCCACCCGGACCGGCGGACGTGATATCCCGGACAGTCCTCAAATTGTGAGAAATATCTCAAATTAAAATTTCGAAGATGGCCAAATAAAGTGAAACAAAGAACTTTTATTTTCAGCGCGTGCTGGGTGCGGTCAGGTTTGCCTCGTGCCAGGGCCTGAGAGCACACCCGAGATGGGCGGGGCAGTTCTTTTTAAGGTCTCTTGATTTGCATAACTGTTCCCTTGTTCCTCCCATGCTCAGCTCTGCTCCCTTTCTTCCTTAAAAGGCAATATAGTCTTTTTCTTGAGTCCGATTGGGTCTCTCAGGGCGGGCTCACACTTTTCCAGTCCATTGGTTGTTTTAACCAACCTATCAGACTGTTTCCCTGTCTCGGCCATGTGGTCCCTTGGCAATGAGCCCTGGCTGGTCTCATTGCCTTACAGGCTTCCCGGTTCACCTTCACACAGCAATAGCAAGCAACAGTAATATGATCACAACTATTAACAGGTCATGGTTGCAACAGAACTGCAGCCACAGGAACTGCAGAACACCCCTGATCACAAAAACTCCTCACCACGAGGCAATCATGGAAACCCTGCTTGTAATAAAACCATTTCATTTATTTCTCACAAGGGGGAAGTGTGGAAAAGGAAAAGAACAGCTTTTTATTAACAAAATCTGAATAAACAACAAATGGTGCAATCAAAAACTTTCAGAAGGAACAAAACAAAGTCCCAATTCCCCAGGTGGGGGGGAGAAACCCATGGCAACCCGGGCGGGGGGGAAGGGAGAGGGGAAGGCAGGACTGTCCCAGCAGTTCAACAGCTGCTCACAGCCACATGTGCCCTCAGTGGCCAGCGGCTGATGGCTTCACAGACAGCAATGAAAGAGTCCTTTTTCCCACAGGCAGTCCCGAAGGCAGAATACCTTGCTCTGAGATGGGTCTGTCTCTCTCTCTCAGTCGGTCTCTTTGAGATGTCCCATGGAAAAAAAAAAAAAAAACAAAACTTCCTCTCAGGAAAAGAAAAGGAGGCAGCCAAAACCGCCTCCCCCCCCCTTGCTCTGTCCAGTTGGACGACAAAACCAAAAAAATTTCCAGGAAACAAAAGACTTGTGAGGCATGCCCCCAGCAACTGCCCTTCCAGGGAACCTCCCCCTTCCTCTACTCCATTCCCTGACCCCTCCCCAACTCCCACCCTTCCAGAAGAAACACATGGGGGGGGGAAGTCAGAAAAATGGGACACTAGGGAAAAGATTTCAACATGTCTTTTCAAACCTATGACAAGAGCCAAGGAGTGATCAGCAGGACCCACTCACCCTTTAACAGCCCCATATGACCAGAGCAAAAATCCAACAGAGAATGGAGACTGACAATAGATTATTGTGGCCTGAATGAAGTCACACTGCCTCTGAATATTACCATATTGGACATGCTGGAACTTCAATAGGAACTGGAGTCAAAGGTAGCCAAGTAGTGTCACAATTGATATCACTAATGTGTTTTTCTCAATTGCTTTAGCAGCAGAGTGCAGGCCACAGTTTGCCTTTACTTGGAGGTGTATCCAGTACACCTGGGACCAACTGCCCCAGAGGTGGAAAAACAGCCCTACCATCTTCCAAGGATTGATTCAGACTACACTGGAACAGAGTGAAGCTCCAAAACACCTGCAATACATTGATGATATAATTGCGTAGGGCAATGCAGCTGTGATGGTTTTAAACTTCAGTGAATTCTTTCCACGCAGACAGCAGTCTCCTGTTAAGGAGTGTCCCAGTTTAAATGAGACAAGGGTCTTTTGCTGAGGATGGATTGGGAGGAAAAGACCCAAACTTCTTTTCTAAGTAATTATAAATCCGAAATTAAGAGCGATTGAAGGAAAACAAATTATGGAAAAGGGAAAAATAACAGCCCTTTATTAAAAGGTATGTGTGTATTAACAGGAACACGGAAAAAAAAACAAGTAAAACAACCAAGCAATACTCCTATACCCACCGATAATCCCCTTCAAGAACAAAACCGATAAATCGGTAAAAGGGAAATTAAATAGTTCAATTTTTAGTACCCTTTGGTGCAGTTCCAACCACAGTCAGCAGGGGGCGCCGTTGGGTCACTGGAGATGCAAAATTTGTAATGTCCTATACCATTCACCAGGTGGCGCTGTTGGATCACTGGAGGAGTAGAACTTGTAATGTCCAGTGCCTGTCACCAGGCGGCGCTGTGAGATCCTTGGTTGCCGCCAGGTGGGGGGGGGGGGGGGAGGGGAAGGAAAAACAACAGCAATAAAACAGAAAGTTCTCCCAATGGAAGAAAACTCACGATCTTCAGCTGGTGAGGATTTCGCGGTGAGCCGGGCCTGCAGCCAGCAATAGCTAAGCCGAGAGCAGCAGTAAAAACTCTCCTCCGACAGGAAAAGACAAAGAAAAAAAAACAGGTAGTGTCTTCAGCTTGCAGCCGGTTCCCCTCCGGGTCCAGAGCTGAGCTCCAACCCCCAAATCCCACCTCCTTCCACCCACACACCCTAGCCTTTCCCCAATTCCTCCCCCTTCCTTGCTAGGAGACTAATGTCTCGGCCATTTAGTGGACCAGGCCAATTCTTTTGTTTTGCCTGATGGCTCATCCAGAGAGCACACACGCAGGGGCGGAAGGGAAAGAAAAAATTCCTTGCTAAAATCAGAACTATGACAAGGAGAAATACACATCGGGATTCAATTGTGTCTTCTAACTCAGGTCTTAATGGCTTTCCCATTGAAAAGCTAAGAGCATCCACATACCAACTGAATCACTTAAGGGAAACCTCATTCCCAGGTGTAGCCACAACTGAGGGGCTGGCAGGAGGGGGGAAGCATGGGTGAGGAGTTTTTGGACTTTGAGAGAGAATTTGCTCTCTTCTTTCACTGCAGCTGGGTACCTGTGGACACACATGCATAACCCCTTCCCCATGTCACAAGGTCCACTGGCCCATTTCACTGTCCTGATATTAAATCTTTTACCATGATCAGTGGTTTGGGGGAAGATAACACCTTGGACTCAAGCTGGCATTGGTATCCACTGTACCCTGTCTCATCACAATTAAAAAAATTTAATACATATAATGCCTTCCACAGGTGCTCCTGTGGACTCTGGGTAGACTCCCCTTTCTTTTAACAATTGCCTGTCCAGTGGGTGAATGAGGAATACCTGTGGTATGTGATATTCCCCAATTAGTAGGGAAGGTTTTAATCCTTACTGAGCAGTATGCAGGACCATTGTCTGTTTTTATTAACTTTGGTACTCCCAGAACGGCAAAACAAGCCAGCCAATGTCATATTACATCTCTTGCCCTTTCTCCAGTATGTGCTGTAGTGTAAATATACCTGGAGTGAGTGCCAACAGTAACATGGACATATTTCAACTTACCAAATTCAGAAATATGTGTGATATTGATTTGCCATGTTTCATTTGCTGTTAAACCTCTTTCGATGGCATAGAAATGTACTGCTGGAAATCAGGACAAGATATGATAAATTCTCGAGCTTGGTTCATTGTTAATTGGAATTGTCGCTTTAATGAACGAGCATTCTGATGAAAAAAGGAATGAGATAGCTTGGTTTGTTCTAAAGTTTTGGAAATAACAACCGTCATGGCAGCAGCATCTGCTCTTTGATTTCCCTCTGTAATAGACCCAGGAAGCTCTGTATGGGAACAAATGTGTAAAACATAAAAACCAAACCATCTGTGATTGATCAAATACCACAATGTGCATAGCTCTGCAAACAGAAAAGGGTTAGATTCCTCACGGAGGAAAGAAGCCTCAAAACATGAAACTAACCCTGCAGTGTAGGAGGAATCGGTAACTATATTCAGTGGTTCATCATGGAATCGCTCAAAAGCCATACAAATAGCAGCCAACTCCAGTACTTGTACAAACTCCTGGCTCATGGTCTGTACTTTATTGTCCCACTCATTTGTGATAGGATTAACCCACCTTACTACCACCTTCTTTAATTGTCCAGAAGCATCTGTGAAGGTGGTCACACCTGCTACCGGCTGGGTCTGGCAGCGGCGTGTAGCTATCAAAGGCAGGTTACCTATCTCGGCCCACAGGCGATGTTTGGGGAAGTGAAGAGACAGGTCACCCTTGTAATCTGCAAGCGCTGTTTGAAATCCTGGATCTTCAGCGAGAAGCCAGTCCAGATTGCCTCCGGTTGCTGGGATGTAGATTACTTCTGAGTCCTGTCCGTCCATGGTCTGTAGCTGTTCTTGACCTTTAATGATAAGTCTTGCAAACATATCATTAATTGTCCATACTGTGGAGAATGAGATAAAAGTATCCATTCTAAAATCCTCAGGGGGTCAGATTCTGACTGATCCCACTGAAATAGGACTGTGAACGGCTGAAACTTACTTGCTATAAGGCCTAGATAAATAGCCAGGTCTAGATGTCATTGCCTGTCCTGTCTGCTCTTGATGACCTGCGAGCACAATTGTAAAGCCTGCTTTGTCTCCTTTGTCAAGATCCGTTTTGAGGACAAAGCAGGATCGCCCTTTAGCAATTTAAACAAAGGATGTAATTCTTCATTGGTTATTCCTAATATAGGTCGGAGCCAATTCACGGCTCCCAGTAATCGCTGTAGATCATTTAAAGATATAGTGTATGTTACCTCGATGGTTAAAGATTGAGGAGTAATTTCGTCTTGGGCAATTCAACAACCAAGGTAAGTCCATGATTCCATTCATTGTATCTTCTCTGGGGCTATCTGCAATCCTGCTTCTTGGATGGCATTTGTTAGTGAATGTAATATGGCTTGTAAATCTGTCTCTTGAGTAGCAGATATCAGAATATCATCCATATTGTGGTAAATAGTGACACAGGGAAAGAGCTTTCATACTGGCTGAATAATTTTGGCCACTTCTGTTTGATGTATCATCAGACTGTTTCTCATGTGGTAAAACTGTGGTTTCTACTGTGGTAAAACTACCCAATGATACCTCTGCATTGGCTCCATGTGATTTATGCTGGGAATAGAAAAAGCAAAACGGGGAGCATCTTCAGGGTACAAAAAAGATAGTAAAGAAAGAGTCCTTTAAATCAATCACAAGTAGTGGCCATCCTGCAGGCAGCATTGCAGGTGAAGGGAATCCTGGTTGTAAGATTCCCATTGGTTCAATCAATTCATTAACTGCTCTTATATCTTGTAACATGCACCATTTACTACTTTTTTTTCCTTTGGAATACAAAACACATGAGTATTCCAGGGACTAGGTGTTGGCACTATATGTCCCGCTTCAAGTTGTTCTTGGATCAAATTCTGTAGCTGCAAAAGCCATTCCTTCTTCAGGGGCCATTGTTTGACCCAGATAGGTGTGTGTGTTTTCCACCTTAATTTAATGGGTCTCTGGAATGGCATCTCAATGACCCCTGCAGAAAAACCTGATTTTTTCCTGATGTTATTTGCACAGTGGTGCTAAACTGTCCCAAAACATCCCGTCCCCACAAAGTACAAGGAATTGAGGCCACAAAGAGAGCAATCAGAGCAGTTTGCTCTTCTGACCCAACTATCGTGCGTAGGTGTGCACTTAGACCTTTGCATGCCACCTACCCTCACGATAGTCAATGCGGGGAAGACTGTAGGCCAATCCAAAGATTATTCAGTGTCTTTGATGATAGACACGTCAGCACCAGTATCCACCAACCCATTAAACTTATGCCCATCAATACAACATGTCATCATGGGCTGAGAAGCAGAAATTTGTTTTGCCCAGAAAATCTGTGGTTTTCCTGTATTTCCAGAAACTCTACTACATCTTTACCCCTTGCCCATGGGGAAGACACTATAAAAAGGAATTAACTGGGCAAGCAGTTGTCCTCTAGGGACATAACAAGGTGTTACAGGGGTCCAGACTATTATTTGTATTTCATTATGTGAGTTGGAGTCAATGACTCCTGGCAAAACAAATAACTCCAACTTGGTTGTAGAAGTGCATGGACTCTGGATACTAAAGACCCCCAAACCCCTCTGAGTACTAAGGTCACTTCAGTAGATAATGTTACTGGTTGGTTGGAGGCCAAATCCAAGCCAGTGCTGTCAACTGTACTTGTGATGAGCTCACTTGCCAAGCGTTTGGGCTCAGATTTCCTTTGCTGGTAGGGGGGTGTAACTTCTCCCCCCCAGGGAGTTTCCCTGATGCGTAGACTCCTTTCTGCAGGTGGCTCGAAATCTACAATCACTCGCCCAATGCTGGCCCCACCCACATATGGGGCAATTCTCCAGAGGGAGATTCTTTGGGCAGTTTTTCTTAAAATGACCAGACT
>NW_020956355.1:10991-19905 GCF_003031625.1 Empidonax traillii | reverse complement strand
AATCCTGAGGTTCATCTGCCGGGGCCAAGCACGCTTGGACGGTGGCAGCGAGGTCCTCAGGACGTAGATGGATTGCCTTACGGGCTAACGAGCTCCATCTGCCCGGGGAGGGGCCCCGACCGGGAATCGAACCCGGGTCTCTGCAGTGACAGTGCAGTGTCTTTTCCCCTAGACCACCGGGGGCTCCCATCTGTACCACCCATCCCAAGCTCCTGCTCTTCTCAGAGCACGTAGTTGTGCTGCTAATGCAGTAGCCAAGGAGGCAGTATGATAGCCAGTAGTACCTACATTTTTAAATGGACCATCTCGGCCATAGTACAACTATCCTGCTTGGGAATTGCCTGCAATGCTCCTTTACAATCACCATTTGCATTCTTTAAAGGTAGTTGCTTAAGAAGTAATTCCCTTGTGTCCTCATTGTCTACCTGCCTGGTCAGAGTGGCTTGCAATCGATCTAAAAATTGCTTGTATGTCTCATTAGGTTCCTGCAACACCTTAGCAAACAACATATTCATGTCCTTGTCAGCACTAGGAAGTTCTCTAAGAGCTCGCACTACAAACTTTGCAATCAGCTCATAAATCTCCCAAGGGTAATCTACTTGGGTCCCTGGGGTTGCATAAGCTTCCTCCCCCTCTTTCTCTTGTGGATTTTTACAACATAAGCCTTACAGTTTTCTTTAGAATCTATGAACCACACACTAAACTGAGTTGTTGATAAAACCATCCTAAACAGTGCAAGCCAATCATAAGGTGTAAAAGTGTAAGAAATACTCAAATTCTCCACAAACGTAAGAACATGGGGAGATGCAATTCCACTTTCCTTAGCTATTTGCCAAATATCTTTAATTACTTCATATGGCAAATTCTGATATTGAGGGGACTGCTGTGGAAAACTTGGCACATATTTATAAATCCAACTTAAAAGTGCTATAATTCTTATTTTTGAAATATTTCTTTGTTGTCTAACAGATAAGACAAGTTCTTGGCTGTTTGTTCCTGTTCTCAGGATATATTCCCCACCATCTCCAACTCAACACCTTGTTCCCTGTTACTTATCTCTTCACCAGGTCCAGTTGTCTTCTATTATATTTTGTAGTTTTTTGTCATCTCCAACTCAAGGTGCTGTAATCTGCAGTTTCTTATGCTTCCAGAGTTCCTTTGATCCTTTTCATGGGTCGGAGGCTGCCAAAGGTTGGATATCCCAAGAGATTTTAATCTCTTGGTTTCCAATATCCCTTTTGAATTGTCTCTATTAAATTGTCTCTTTTAAGTTGTCCCTTTTAAATCGTCCCCGTTCGGGCACCATCTGTGGCAGTGAATAAAAACACAACCTTCCTGGGATGGTGAAAATGGAGAGACTGCTTTATTAAAACTGAACAAGTTCCTGTATTCAAAAAAGGCTCAGTTACAAAGCATGGGGGGAGGGAGCAAAGTCCTGTCCAATCACTTCAAGGCTTCTTCCTGGGACACCTATGACTGGTCATCTTTTCACAGACTTTGTTGCCTAAAAGGCTGTGGAGGAAAAAAACTCCTGGTCAAATTAGGTAGGAGGTAAGATAAGGATACAAAACGCTTTAATGAGCCCTCAGGCTTCCAGGTATACCACCACCGTGCACTCCCGGATACAGGTGTTTACAATTTTTATAGTGATTTCCACCCAATCACTGTCTGACCACTGCCCCAGTTCTGCCCCCTGACATGCCTTTCGGGATTTGAGTCTGGGGGAGTTTTGGGACCCCCTCTTCCTCATTTTCATCTTCCTCAGAGCACGTGCTGGAGACCTTCCAGAGCTCTGGGTCTCAAGGTTGTTGTGTCTATAGCTATATCTTCTTGCACAGATTTTAGGGTGTTCTCTACAATTCTACCTTGAAAGGGAGACTAAACAGGTTATTAGAAATAGGGGAATTGATATGGGAATGGGTAACAGGGTTCGTTATAGGTAATTGCTGTGTTAGAGGGTAAGGGATAATGTGTTGCTACTTTAAAATCTGCATTCACTATATAACTACTTCTAAAATCTACAAAATTGAAAAAAAAAAATCAAAACTCTAAGGCATCAGTGTCCCCCCCTTTAGAGATTGGATAAAACTCAAAGATTTTGTCCAAGCTCTACTAGTTACATCTAATCTTTTTCCAAAGAGATGACCAACATCTACAACATTGGTTCATGCAATGAGCAATTATACAAACACTAATCATGTATATCACTAATAGAAGCAGTTGTTTTATTCAGGTCCAGTTCGGTAACCATGAAGTAAGTTTGTGGAGGATGTCTCCCAAACCCAGAGAGACATCCTCAGGAATTGGCCAATGTAGAATTTTAATTTGTTTCCAAATTTCAACCAAATTCATAGGGCAAATTCAGCACTCAGTTTCATGAAGAATATTTGGTACATTTTACTAAAGCCAAATGTAAATTAGGCTCTAAACCTAATTCATACTTATTGACTGTACAGATAACATGCACAATAGAAACAGTCTATGCCACATCTTCATCTGAGTCAGGCTCTGATTTGCTGATTGCTCCTGATGCCCAAAAAAAGGCAGATAGAGACTGTTTAGAGGCAGCATTTTTATGCCTTAAACAGTAAGGTATTTATTTATTTATTTATTTAACGGCCGGGCAGCCTGCCAGCTAGTGCTGGGAAAACAGGCTCCACAGTGCTTGAATAGAACAAGCAATTTATACAGTTTCTGACAATGATTACAACATATGCATATTAATATTATTGCATCATTACATTACAATATTCATAGCAGGTGGAGTCAGGGGGGAGATTGAGGCGTGGTCTCTATTTTGAGGAATATTATGGTGGTAAATCCTGCCTTACTTCCTCATGGGGTCTCAAATTCTCTCCTCTTCATCGGGTGACCCTGGTGACCTTTCGTTCTTTCCATTGCTTCGTGTTCTGTTCATCCAGGCTTGAAGAAACCCTTGGCTTCAGGTCTATTTCACCTATTCAAATGTCTGCCTTGGCTCCGTTGCAACAAGATCTCTTTTGAGCAAGGCAGAGAAAGGGGGGGGAGAGAAGAGTGCAAGATGCTTTGATTAACCCTTCTAAAGTCTTGTCCTCTTTCATTCCCCCCTATTCTTAGAACTCACGAACTCTTTTGTCAAGTTCCAACGAAGTATGGGTGTCCCAGTTTGAATGAGACAAGGGTCTTTTGCTGAGGATGGATTGGGAGGAAAAGACCCAAACTTCTTTTTCTAAGCAATTATAAATCCGAAATTAAGAGGCTCCGATTGAAGGAAAACAAATTATGGAAAAGGGAAAAATAACAGCCCTTTATTAAAAGGTATGTGTGTATTAACAGGAACACAAAAAAAGCCAAGTAAAACAACCAAGCAATGCTCCTATACCCACCAATAATCCCCTTCAAGAACAAAACCGATAAACCAGAAAAAGGAAAATTAAATAGTTCAATTTTTAGCACCCTTTGGTGCAGTTCCAACCACAGTCAGCAGGGGGCACTGTCGAGTCACTGGAGATGCAAAATTTGTAATATCCTGTACCATTCACCAGGTGGCGTTGTTGGATCACTGGAGGAACAGGACTTGTAGTATCCTATAGTAGTCACAAGGTGGCGCTGTTGGATCACTGGAGGAGCAGAAACTTGTAATGTCCAGTGCCCATCACCAGGCAGCGCTGTGAGATCCTTGGTTGCTGCCAGGTGGGGGGGGGAAGGGAAGGAAAACCAACAGCAATAAAACAGAAAGTTCTCCCAATGGAAGAAAACTCACAAACTTCAGCTGATTAGGGTACGTTGTAAGCAGGGCCTGCAGCCAGCAGCAGCTAAGCCGAGAGCAACAGCAAAACTCCTCTCCGACAGGAAAAAGACAAAGAAACCAGGCAGTGTCTGCAGCTCGCAGCAGGCTCCCCTGAGGGCAGAGAGCTGAACTGACACCCAGCCTCTCCTCCCCACCTCCTTCCAGCCACACACCAGTATCCCCCCCGGAACTCCTCCCCCTTCGTTGTCTAGGAGACTAATCTCTCGACCATCAGTGCACCAGGCTGATTCTTTTGTTCACCTAATGGCCCATTCACGGGGCACACACGGCAGGGGGAAAGGAAAGAAAAATTCCTTGCTAACATCAGAACTATGACATTATCCACCCCTAATTTTTTTCCTTTCCCATGCCACCATACAACTATCAAATTGAACTTTTTTGAACTACATACATACATACATCATTCTAAACTACGTACACATTCACAAATATATAGGTACAGATACAGAGTTATGGCCTGTTTACCCTAAGATGATATCTCCTTGAGGTATGCACTGAGTTTCTCCATCTTCTTGCATTACTCACCACGTGCAACCAGGTCCTTGGGCAAAGACAATTCCACGAATGGATTTGCCTTTGCTCAAGGCATGGTTAACCCAAACTGTTTTACCTAACATACCTCTCATGCGAACCACTGGGACCTTGTCCCCGTCTACAATGTGAAGGGACTCTGATTGGGCAGGGCCGGCTCGATTGACGGAGCCTCTAGTGTTGACTAACCATGTAGCCTTTGCTAGGTGTTGATTCCAGTGTTTGAAAGTCCCTCCACCTAATGCTTTCAGGGTAGTCTTCAACAGTCCATTGCACCTTTCAACTTTCCCGGCAGCTGCTGCATGGTATGGTATGTGATAGACCCATTCAATGCCATGCTCTTTAGCCCAGGTGGTAACTAAACTATTCTTGAAGTGTGTCCCATTATCTGACTCAATCTGTTCTGGGGTGCCGTGCCGCCAGAGGACCTGTTTTTCGAGGCCCAGGATGGTATTTCTGGCAGTGGCGTGGGGCACCAGATGCGTCTCCAGCCATCCAGTGGTGGCTTCCACCATGGTGAGCACATAGCACTTACCTTGATGGGTCTGTGGCAGTGTGATATAATCAACCTGCCAAACCTCCCCATACCTGTATTTATTCCACCGTCCACCATACCACAGGGGTTTCAGTCTCTTAGCCTGTTTAATGGCAGCATGTGTCTCACAGTCATGGATAACCTGAGAGGTAGCATCCATGGTTAGATCCACCCCTCGGTCTCATGCCCATCTGTAGGTGGCATCTCTGCCCTGATGGCCAGCAGCATCATGGGCCCATCATGCTAAGAATAATTCGCCTTTGTGCTGCCAGTCTAGGTCCACCTGTGACACCTCAACTTGTGCAGCTCGGTCTGCCTGTTCATTGTTGCGATGCTCCTCATTGGCTCGATTTTTGGGCACGTGGGCGCCTACATGGCGGACCCTCACAATCAGCTTCTCTACCCAGGTAGCAATGTCTTGCCATATATCAGCGGCCCAGATGGGTTTTCCCCTACGTTTCCAATTGGTCTTCTTCCATCTGTCCAACCACCCCCACAGGGCATTGGCCACCATCCATGAGTCCGTGTAGAGGTAAAGTTTTGGCCACTTCTCTCGTTCAGCAATGTCCAATGCCAACTGGAAAGCTTTGAGCTCTGCAAATTGGCTTGATTCACCCTCTCCTTCCATAGCTTCTGCAACTTGTCATGTGGAGCTCCATACAGCTGCTTTCCATTTACGTTTCATCCCTACAATACGACAGGAACCATCAGTGAAGAGTGCGTAGCGTATGTCTTCTTCTGGTAGTTGGTTGTATGCTGGGGCTTCCTCCACCCGTACCACCTGCTCTCCTTCTTCTTCTTCTGCTAGACTAAAATTCTCACCTTCCGGCCAGTTCGTGATGATTTCTAGGATCCCAGGGCGATTTGGGTTTCCAATTCGGGCGTGCTGAGCGATCAGGGCAATCCATTTGCTCCAGGTGGCATCAGTGGCATGATGCGTAGGGGGCGTCTTCACTTTGAATATCCAACTCAATACCGGTAGCCGAGGTGCCAGGAGGAGCTGTTCTTCTGTGCCAATCACCTCTGAGGCAGCTTGTACTCCCTCATAAGCTGCTAGGATCTCCTTTTCTGTTGGAGTGAAATTGGCTTCTGACCCTCTGTAGCTTCGGCTCCAGAATCCAAGTGGGCGGCCTTGGGTCTCACCAGGCACCTTCTGCCAGAGGCTCCAGGAGAGGTCCTTGTCCCCAGATGCAGAGTAGAGCACATTCTTCACATCTGGTCCTGTCCTGACTGGCCCAAGGGCTACAGCATGGGCAATCTCCTGTTTAATCTGTTCAAATGCTTGCTGTTGTTCAGGACCCCACTGGAAATCATTCTTCTTGCGGGTTACCAGACAGAGAGGGCTTACAATCTGGCTGTACTCAGGGATATGCATTCTCCAAAAACCTATGGCACCCAGGAAAGCTTGGGTTTCCTTCTTGCTAGTTGGTGGGGCCATTGCTGTGATTTTATCGATGACTTCAGTCGGGATCTGGCGACGTCCATCTTGCCACTTTACTCCCAGGAACTGGATCTCTCGGGCAGGTCCCTTGACTTTACTCTTTTTGATGGCAAACACAGCCTCCAGGAGAATCTGTATGATCTTCTTCCCTTTCTCAGAGACCTCTTCTGCTGTGTCCCCCCATACAATGATGTCATCAATGTACTGCAGGTGTTCTGGAGCTTCACCTTTCTCTAGCGTAGCCTACATCAATCCGTGGCAGATGGTGGGACTGTGCTTCCACCCCTGGGGCAGTCGGTTCCACGTGTACTGCACGCCCCTCCACGTGAAAGCAAACTGCGGCCTGCACTCTGCTGCCAAGGGAATGGAGAAGAACGCATTTGCGATGCCAATAGTGGCGTACGACTTTGCTGCCTTAGACTCCAGCTCATACTGGAGCTCCAACATGTCTGGAACAGCGGCACTCAGTGGCGGGGTGGCTTCATTCAGGTCACGATAGTCCACAGTCAGTCTCCATTCTCCGTCAGATTTGCGCACAGGCCAGATGGGGCTGTTGAAGGGGGAGTGGATCCTGCTGATCACTCCTTGGCTCTCCAGCTCACGGATCATCTTATGGATGGGGATCACAGAGTCTCGGTTCGTTCGATACTGCCGACGGTGCACTATTGTAGTGGTAATTGGCACTCGTTGTTCCTTAACCTTCAACAATCCCACAGCAGAAGGGTTCTCTGAGAGGCCAGGTAGTGAATTCAACTCCTTAGCCGCCTCTGTGTCCACAGCAGTTATTCCAAAAACCCATGTATGTCCCTTGGGGTCTTTGAAATACGCATTCCTAAGGTAATCAATGCCCAGGATACATGAGGCATCTGGACCAGTCACAAGGGGGTGTTTCTGCCACTCCTTCCCAGTCAAGCTCATGTCAGCTTCCAACATATTCAACTGTTGAGACCCTCCCGTCACCCCAGAAATGGAAATAGTCTCTGGTCCCACATGTCCTGAGGGCATTAACTTGCATTGAGCATCACGGTCTACCAAAGCCTGGTATTCTTGTGGGTCTGACGTGCCAGGTCATTGGATCCATACAGTCCAATAGACATGATTGTCCCGTGCCTCTACCTGGCTACAGGCAGGGCCCTTTAATGCTGGTCTTTGTCCTGCTCATCACAGTTTTCCATCTGTGAATACCGGCGGGAGGTACCTTCTAGTGGGTCAGATCCCTGCCCACGGGATACCAGTACTGCACTCACTTTCACGGACTTTCCTTTTTTTTCTCTCTCTGCCAGGGCATGGGTAGGTTTCCTGTCCCACTGTCCCATGTCTTCTCCATGGTCAGATAGGAAATACCACAGCTCACTTCATGAGGCCTGTCCGCTCTCTCTAGTGGGGGGGCGTCTGGTTCTTACTGGTGCTATATGGAAACTGTTTCCCTCAATCCTCTTTCAGTTTCTCCTGTTTATCTTTCATCTCTGTATTTAGTGTCTTGAGGTCATTAATCAATGTCTCTGCAGAGGAAATGCAGGCCTGTAGTGGGCCTTCTATCATAGTCATACAACCGAAGTTTATTTGTTATAGACACCACTGACTCTTCGCTTTTCCCCAGCCTGCAATGATGTCAGGTATCTGGCATTTGCAGACGGCCCCATATGTGTGGTGTACATTTAACCTTGTCAGGATCGGTGGTGGGTTGTCCATCCCTTCCAAACAGTACCTCCAACAGTGCCATTTCCCTCAGGCGTCGGATCCCCTCCTCCATGGTCTTCCAGGCCTTTGCATAATGGTCTGCCTGCAAGGAATCTCTGTAAATGAACCTCTCCCTCACACCATCCAACAGCCATGCCCAGAGAGACAGGGGCTTTGATTCTCTCACAAATGCCTCCTCAATGCCCACATCCTGGGCAATAGACCTCAAGAACCTTGTTTCACAGCTGTTGAGGTTTATGGCATCACCCATGGAGTCTCATACTCGGATCATCCAGGCCAGAATGGGTTCATTTGGGCCATGAATAATGTCCACCCGTAAACTCTGGAGGTTGTTATAAGGACTCAGTGATGATTTCCGGCCCTGGGCTAGATGCTTGTGAGGGTCTTTCCTCCACATCATCATCAATGGGGTGGGCTGATTTGGTCTTGTATTTCCTCTTTTAGATAGGGACAACCTCCATTGGCTTGTTCTGTCCCTTGGAATTGGCCTTATTCTGAGTCACCCTGGTATCAGGCATCTTGTTTTCATCTTTTCCTTTTCCCTGAAAGTGTCGCACCATACTGAGCAGCTTCCAGTAGGCCACAGCCAAAGCCCCACATGCAGTTGCCAGCTGCCTCTCCATGGGTATATCATGACTTCTCTCCCTCATGGCTTTCATTATCTTTGTAGGGTTTAGGAGTTGTTTGAGAGTGAGCCTCCATGTTGTAGGAGCTGAACAACTTTCTTGGAATTTACCCATATCATCCCATAACCCATGCCACTTGAGGTTTTCTTCCCCTGGGGCAGGCTTCTGGGCATGTTCTCACTCCTCACAAACTCCTCACCCCTCCCCACAGACTCTTGAGGGCCATCAACTTGAAATGTGGTTCTACCAGTCACTTCTTTTGTGTTAGTCCATTGTCCAAGGCACAGCCA
>NW_020956355.1:0-10395 GCF_003031625.1 Empidonax traillii | reverse complement strand
AGTAGGGACTTTGTACCAAAGGTTCATCTAATAAGCATGTGGGTTTCATTCTGCTGCAACAGTGACAGGTCAAAAGCTTACCCACTGCAAACCCTGTCTGATGTCTGCACTATGGCACAGCTGTAGAGTGATCATCATCTAGGCTGACAGAATTGATTTTCACATCAAAAAAGGGTCTGGTGAGAGGCAATGGGCTTTCAGAAGCTGATAACAGCGCTGTTACATGAAGCTGGTATTTGAATCAAGAACTACAGAATGATCAGCTGGAGCCCTGAAAAAGTTCTGTTGCTGCATTGTCTCAGTTTAAATGAGACACAGGTGTTTTGCTGAGGATGTGTTATGAGGAAGACCCAAACTCCTCCCTCTAAGCAACTGTAAATCTGAAATTAAGAGGCTCCAATTGAGGGGAAAAAAAAGGGTGGAAAAGGAAAATATAACAGCCCTTTATTAAAAGATATATGTGTATTGGAAGAAGCAATGAAAGAAAACAAGTAAAATAACCAAACAATACTCCTATACCCAAAAATAATCCCCTTCAAAACAAACCAATAAACAAAGAAAAACAGTTAATTTTGGTGCAATTCTAACCACAGTCAACAGGAGGCGCTGAGGATGCAGAGCTTGTAGTTTCCTGTGCCAGTCAACAGGGGGTGCTGTTGGATCACTGGTCATTGCCAAGGGGAGAAATCCCCTCTCTGTTCTGCTGGCCAAATCGTGCCGTATAAACCCTCTCCCTTTGATGTGCACAATAACTGCTGCCAAGAAAGAAACAAACAGGAATGGAGAAGGGGAAAACCTCCCAAAACAGTTCCTCTCTGATGAAAATCCAAGCAGAATCCACAGCTGACAGCCAGGCTGAATACAAAAGCCACCTCCGAGCTCCTACTCTGACCTTGTTCCAGATTCAGCTGCAACCTGAACGCCTCCCTCTCCCATTTCCCAGGAGATGAGAGGGAAGAAAAAAAAGTAAAAAGGAACTCCTTACCCCTCCCCAAAGACAAGATTCTGAGGGCCATAACGAGCAATGTGGCCTTACCAGCCACTTCTTTTGTGTTACTTAACTACCCATTCAACATCACCTCCACACAGTGGGCAGGGGGGAAGGGAAAAAATTTCTGCTTAGTTTCTAAGAACCAGCAAAACCATGACATGCATACCTCACATCTGATACACAAAGCAAGTCCACTTTCTGAAGACAGTGACCTTGAAATACACTCACTGACAACATGATGTATGAGCACTCCCACTCCAAAATTAGGGCTGTCACAGCACATTCATCCATCTCAGTGTCTCCACAGTAATGTCTGTAGTATCTCAATCAAAGCCTGCTCAGTAGTCAAAAATGCCAAGGAACACTGCTGTCTGACCAGCTGTGGATTTTACTGCCTGCTTCTGCAGTTACCCTGAGGAGCCCAGGTTTAGCTGAGCAGCAGTACAGTAATCACAGTGACACTCAGTTATCTGGGTTGCATATTTGGTGCAAACACTCCAAGGAATGTCACAGAGAATAGTTCTGAGGAACAGAAGCACAAGGGAAGGACTCCTAATGTCAGTGGCATTTGTACACAGTGCAGAGCAGTGCTGCTTGACAGTCATCAGAGAGATATAAAGCAGTGGCACATCCAGTATCTTGTTAAAACCATGGAGGGAAGAACAGGCATTAAACCAAGCTCCCAAAACAAGCAACTCTTAGAAAGCCTCCCTCCACCTCCTGGCACCAGGGAGAGCTTTCCTGTGCATAAGGTGAAGATAGTATGTGACAACTGCGTAGTCCTTGAACCTTCTGAAAGCATAAATGGACATAATCCCTTACAGTAGTTCCCCCAGCACTTTCTCTGTAAGCATACAGAAAACAGGGCTATCAAGGAGCTGCTGAGGAGTTTTGCAACTTAGTTTGGAGCTGAGATAAATGTCAGACTGTAGGATATGTGCACAGGTCACAGGAAAATGAAATACCCAGCCAGTAACGCAGTGAGAGGAAGGGAATCTTTCCTTCCACATACTCTGATACTTGGGAGATGAGTAATAGTTGATTACACTTTCAGTTTTTTTAAAGAGTAGCTCAGCAAAGTACATTCACAGGCATTTTAAGTCTCTTACCCAAGCTGGAAATTTCTAAAAAAACACACAAGGAAGAACCATTCGTACAACCAATAGTGCCATGTCCTAACCTGGGTATTTTCAGAGGTAGTTGTGACAAGACAGATGCGTGACCAAAAATTTCTATAAGCAAAGGAGATGGGAATAAAGTCTGATGCCAGATTTGAGCCACCTGTGATTCCTATTCAGTCTACTGTGAAAAGGCAAGTCTGTCTGGCACATTTGAGCTCCAATGCAAGTTCTCAGAGCAGGAACTATTCGCACCCTGGAGAAATGTCCAGGAATACTGAGAAACAAACAAAAAACTCAAACAAAACAACATAACAAAAAAGCAGTTTTCCAAGATCTGATAATGTCTTTTAAACTGGAACCATCCACCAATGCACAAGACTATAACTTTTTAAATGTGAGATTTTATAATCAGTCTGTTCTCAGAATTTAATTTTTCCCTACTGAATGTGAGACTTGACTGAAATAAAAATAAAAAAAAGATTAAGCAGCCCTGGCTGTTAAAATCCACCCATCCTTGGCAATAAAAGGACTACAGACATGCTTGAGCTGTTGCATACCCAGGAGAAACCAAAACTGGGCTCCCAGTAAGCAATAGAAACTACCAAAGCTGCCGAAGATGTCAAAAATTATAATACTTACTCACATGCTAGATACTGCGGATAGTGGACATCCTGAGCGTTGCTCTGCTCTCATTGCCCACAAACTGTCACGACTTAGCATTGACATTGCTGCTCTCAGTGAAGTTCGTCTCTATGAGGAAGGCAGCCTTAGAGAACATGGTGCCAGTTACACACTCTACTGGTCAGGTAAACCCAGATCTGAAAGGCATCTTTCAGGAGTTGGCTTCATGATCAAAAACTCTATTGCCTCTAAACTTGAAAACTTGCCGACAGGTCATTCTGATTGTATTATCTCCTTATGCCTCCCACTACACAACAAGCAACACGTTGTTCTCCTTAGTATATATGCCCCAACTCTCCAAGCTGACCCTGTCGAAAAAGATAAATTCTACACCGAGCTGCGTCGCCTCACCCAAAAGATTCCTTCAGATGATAAGATCATAATTCTTGGTGATTTCAACACCAGAGTAAGAAAGAACTCTGAGGCCTGGAAAGGAGTATTAGGCAAGCATGGTGTTGGAAACTGCAATGATAACGGTCGCCTTCTGCTAAAGTTTTGGGCAGAGCAGCAGCTCACCATCCCCAACACTATCTTTCAGAAGACAACCTGGATGCATCCTCGATCCAAGCATTGGCACCTCATTGACTGTCTTGGTGCGACAGAGAAATGTTCGCGATGTTCATCATACCTGAGTGATGCCTAGTGCAGAATGTCAAACAGATCATCACCTTGTGGGTTGTAAACTTAACTTAACCTTTAAGTTCAAACCTAAAATGGGTGGCATTCCTAGAAGGAGACTTCAAGTTAACAACCTTCAAACAGCTACAGTGAGAAACAGCTTCCAGGTAAATCTTCAAGCTAGACTCGAAGATCATTCCATAGATCTCTCTCCCGAAGCGCTTTGGCAACATAAAAATAGCATCCTGCACTCCTCTGAAGAATCCTTAGGGTTCTCCTTCAAGAAAAACAAGGACTGGTTTGATGAAAACAATCAAGAGATCCAGGAACAAGCACACCTTGCTCAGCCATCTAGCTATGTAAGATGCCTTCCGTCTTGCATGCAGTAAGCTCTAACAGAAACTTTGAGACATCCAGAAAAGTGGTAGATCAATCTAACAGAAAAGATTCCATTATGCGCAGACTCGGGTGATTACAGAGGATTCTATGAGGCCTTGAAAGCAGTGTATGGACCTACACACCAGGTTCAAAGCCCTCAGTGCAGATGGTCAAATGGTTCTCACAGATAAAACTTCCATTCTGAATTGATGGTCTGAACATTTTCAGACTCTTTTCAGTATCAACTGTGTAGTTCAAGGCTCAACAGTTCAGTACATTTCACAGCAACTGGTGAAAACTGAATTAGATATTGCCCCTACTATGGGAGACACTCTTAAGGACATACAGCAGGTGAAAACTGGCAAGGCAGATGGGGTTAATGGAATTCCACCTGAAGTCTGGAAGCATGGAGGCCAAGCACTCCATGCTAAATTTCACGAGTTTGTGGTGCATTGTAGGGAACGAGGTGAATTACCATCAGATCTTCATGATGCAGTCATCATCATTCTGTATAAGAAGAAAGGAGATAAATCAAACTGTTCAAATTACCGAGGTATTACTCTGCTCTCCATTGCTGGTAAAACCCTTGCAAGAATACTTCTGAACAGATTAATACCCGCCATAGCAGAAGACCTTCTACCTGAAAGCCAATGTGGTTTCAGAGCTAATAGGAGCACCACAGACATGGTATTTGTTATCAGACAACTGCAAGAGAAGTGTAGTTGCTTTTTCATGATGATGCCGCCCTCGTCGCCCACACAGAAGCAGCTCCGCAGCGCTTAACATCCCGCTTTGCAGAGACTACTGAGCTTTTTGGACTGGAATTCAGCTTGAAGAAGACAGAAGTTTTCTACCAACCTGCACCTCAGGAAGTCTTTCATCATTCCCATATCATCATTGGTGAATCAGAGCTCAAGTCAGTCCAGCAGTTTAATTATTTGGGAAGCATCATCTCCTCGGATGGTAAAATTGACAAAGAGATAGACAACAGGTTAGCAAAGGCATATAGAGCTTTTGGAAAACTCCATAAAAGAGTTTGGTGAAATAAACACCTGAAGAAAAGCACAAAGATTAGTGTTTACAGAGCCATTGTTTTGTCTACTCTTTTATATGGGTCTGAATCATGGGTCATTTACCGCCACCACTTGTGACTCAGAACACTTGCATCAACTCTGCCTCCATACAATCCTAAACATTCACTGGACTATGTGACTAATGCATCTGTTCTTGAACAGGCAACAGTTACGAGGATTGAGGCCATGTTGCTGAGAACACAGTTGATTTGGGCAGGGCACGTCTCCAGGATGAAGGACTACCTCCTCTCTAAGACTGTGCTCTATGACGAACTTCTCACTGGCTACCTCAAGAGAGGAGCCCTGAAGAGGAGATACAAGGACTCCCTGAAACAATCTCTCAGCCTTGGCCATATTGATCATCATCATTGGTCTACTCTGACCTCCAGTTGGGAGAGATGGAGATGCACTATTTATAACTCTGCTGCTTCTTTTGAGAACACACGTAGAATCATTCTTGAGGAGAAAAGACAACTCAGAAAGAATTGTGTTTTGCCAATACTGCCTACAGAGACTTTCCGCTGTGCCTTTTGCAACCGGACTTGTCTATCTTCCATTGGCCTTTTTAGCCATCAGCGCGCTTGCAGCAAGCGTGGGTAGAGTCCTTGATGACCTTGAAAAGAAGACTAAACACGCTAACGGGATTTTAGAGGGATTGATATGAAATGGGATAATAGGGTTGGGTATCTGTAAAGTGTTACATTAAGGGTAAGGGATGCAATACAGCTACATTAAAATCTACATTTACTGCACAACTACTTCTCAAATCTACAAAAGTTAAAAACATCGAAAAGCTCTGAGGCATCAGTAAATATATGTATATATATGTAACAAACAAAACACACAACAATTCTGTAACCACAACTTTCGCTGAAAACAATGAAGTACTTTATGCCTTTCGGCGCAGTTATAACCACACCCAGCAGGGGGCACTGGTACGCAGTGGGAGGCAGGGGCTGCAGTGGCTCGCTCACTGTCACCAGGAGACGCTGTTGGGCTGCAGTGACTCCCTTTCAACCAGCAAGGGGTGCTGTTGTGCCTCGGGGGAAGCGACGTCTGCAGTTACTCACTGGCGGCTGGCAGGGGGTGCTGTCAGGCTCTAGCGGCCGCTGTGTCTGTGGGGACCTGCGCACGGGAGGCAGCTGGGTCAGTCCGATACACCTCTCAGAGGGTGCAGGCCGCTGCCGGCATGGGAGAGGAAAAGGGGGAAGGGCGGCTTTTCCCCTCAATGGTTCCAGTGGACTAACTTTTTGAGGACTGACTCCAGTTGGAATCCTTTCTGTTGATAGATGCAAAGATCTGATGACACAGGAAGGGGGGAGGGGGAAGAAAAGGTGCAGGCGGGGATCCTCACACCCTCCTGAGCTAGGCAAGCAATCCAGAAACCAGATCGAACCGCTCCAGCCCACTCCATGTGGCTCTACCTCCTCACCAAAAAAAAAAAAAAAGCAAAAAAACAAACGGTAAAAAGCCCAGGAAACCCAAGCATCTCCCAGCCAAAACCTGCCCTTTCCTCCCCAGCCCCTTTTCCCTCTGGCAAGGTTACACAGGAAAATCTATTTTCCCCCACTGCCTCCGGCAGAGACAGAGGAAAACAAGAGTCCCACTTTTTGCCGAGAAAAGTAATTAGTTTTTCAATGGGGAGCAATTAGACTCCAAGCTAGAAAACAAGGAAGCCTGACTTTCATCTTATCCTACCAGACTGTTGGTGTGGTAAATTCACTCACACACACACACAGAAAAAGTATGAAACTATAAAAGGTTATTACCTAGATGCTACTTTAATTCTTGTGTGAAAATGTGCTAAATGAGCATTTTAAAAGTGTCATCCCCTTCCTGTTTGCTATTATAGTGACACCTGATATGAAAGTTTTTCATTTCAACTTGAGGAACACATGTGAAAGTGTTGTCATTACAGCAGTCTGAGATTAAAAGAGCCTGGTCATCTACAATCAAATAAATACAGAACTAAAATCGGTTCATTTTTGTATTCAGGTGTAACAAAGGCTATTAATGCTCATGGCAGATGCTTGATTTTTTATTTGAATAATTGACATAATTTAAAGAAAATTCAATTTACTACACAAGTCTGGTAATATTTGGTTTAAAGTAAATGTTTCCAAAATGCCTGTAAAAACATTTGATTGCAAAAGATTAACTGGGACTGGGAATCAGTACTAGATCCCCTTCACACCTGGTCTGCTGACATAGCTGATGTTTCAGAAACTGTCCTCCAACCTCCAGCTGTAAGAAATAAATAAGGCGGTTTTATTACAAGCAGGAGTTTCCATAGTTGCCTCATATCGAGATGTTTGGAAGTTGTTTTGTTTGGGGAGTTGGAGAGTCATTTGGTGGTCGGGGCCTGGTGAGCTGCTTACAGTTACTTACTGCAGTTACTTATTGCTGCTTGCAGTTGTTTGTTGCTGCTTACAGGTCTGCTTACAGTTACTTGTTGCTGCTTACAGTTACCTACAATTACAGTGTGAAGGCGGGCCAGAAAGCATGTAAGGCAGGGAGACCAGTCTGGGTTCACTGCCAAGGGACCAGGCAACCAGGACTGGGAAACAATATTATAGTTCAGGAAAGACAACCAATGGACTGATGAAGGAGAGTGCGAGCCGGCCCTGAGACCCAATCGAATTCAAGAGGGCTATATCACCTTTTAAGGAAGAAAAGGAGTGGGGTTGGCAATAGGAGGAGCGAGGGAGTGGTTATGTAAATCAAGAAACCTTAAAAGGACTCTTCCCTCCCATTCCCAGTGTGCTCAGACTTGGTCACGAGGCTGGTGCACCCAGCATGCTGAAATTAAAAGTTCTTTGTTTCACTTTATTTGGCTGTCTTCGAAAGTTTTATTAGAGATATTTCTCACACAGCCACATGTAGCTGACCTGAACAGCCTGTGGCAGCAGCAAATTGGCCCTTGCAACACATTTTGCTGCACTCCTGTCAGAAGTCTGCAGTCTCCCCAGTCACACGCTGTGCAGAAAAGCTGATGACAAAGGATCTGGGGTTGGTGACCTGCACTGCCCAGGAGTGTTCCGGCTGCTGCAGGAGGCACAGGGCTAACTGAAGAAAGCCTTGGGGCATGCTCTCACTGCCTGACTGTAGGATCCCAAAAATGAAGTCACTCTCAAAACAAGTCAACAACCACAGCAGCACCTCTCATCCCACTAGGTCTCCAGCCTTATGCAGGCATAATGGGAGCCCTCAGTTGCCATGTGGGTGATTGATGGCTCTTCATTGTCAGACTCCTTACCAAGCTGCTGCTGTCCAGAACCATCAGGAGGCAGCTCAGGCAGCTCAAAGCACAGCCACCAGTTTTGGCTCTGCTTCTACACTTCTCACAAACCTTTCCACCAAGGCACCCAGACCTCAGTATCTGGCAGCAGCTAGCACAAAAAGGCCAAACAATGTCTGATAAAACAGTGCCAGGTACATAAATCAGGTACATAAATCAATCTGATCCAAGAACCTAAGGAAAAGCCCTAAGGCCTCAAGTGTTACTGGAGATGCAGTCATCATCTCACCAGCTAGCAGCAGAGCAGAACTCAGCCATGCACCAGTTATCAGCAGGACCTCCCCACATCCAGGCTGAGTTTTGTTCATAACTTGACAGAACACCAGTACCAGAGTAACTAAGCGATGCACAGTGCCCAAAATAACATTCAAGTCTCATCACCTTGTGTTATTTGTTACATGTTTCTTCAGAACTGCCTCTCCCCTAAGCCACCAGGTTAATCCCCTCCAAGCTGCTCTATCATTTCCCCTCTTCAACTGAACAGGGCAGGAGAAAATACAACAAAAGGTTCATGGGCAGAGATAAGGACAGTGCGATCACTCAGCAATTACCATCACAGGCAAAACAGACTTGAGTAAATTATTTAATTTATTGCCAATCAAAGCAGAGTAGACTAGTGAGAAATAACAACCCTTAAAACACTCCACGCTTCTTCCCAGGCTCAACTTCATTTTCAAATTCTCTACCTCCTCCCCTCTGATCAGCATGGGGGGGGATGGGGGTTGTGGTCAGTTCATCACATGTCATCTCTACTGCTCCTTCCTCCTCACTCTTCCCCTGCTCCAGCATGGGGTCCCACTCATGGGAGACAGTCCTCTACAAACTTCTCCAGTATGAGTCCTTTCCATGGGGAGTAGTCCTTTAGGAACAGACTGCTCTGGCATGGGTCCCCCATGGGGTCAAAGTCCTGCCAGAAGACCTGCTCCAGTTTGGACTCCTCTCCACAGGGCCACAGGTCCTGCCAGGAGCAAGCTCCAGCATGGGCTTCCAACAGGGTCACAGCCTCCTTTGGGCATCCACCTGCTCTGGCATGGGGTCTTCCACAAGCTGCAGGGTGAATATCTCCTTCACTGTGGCTGCAGAGGGGCACCTGCTTCACCATGGTCTTCACAGGCTGCAGGGGAATCTCTGCTCCAGCCCCTAGTGGACCTCCTCCCCCTCCTTCTTCACTGACCTTGGTGTCTGCAGAGGTATTTCTCACATATTCTAAACTCTTTTTTGGCCGCTTGTCTTGGTTTTATTGACAGTGTCCCAGGAGGTGGGACCTCTGATGGAATAGAAAACCCTCCCCCTAAATTACAAAAAATTTTGAAATTATGAGGCATTTGAGTGGAGTATGAAAATGAATAACAATTTTACTAAAAACGGAGAACAAAACAGAATAAAACAATGACTAAACAATAACAGAGGAAATGTCACCCAAAACCACTCTCTCAGCTCTGTGCTGCCAAGATGACAACGCAGTCCTGACACGGTCACGTGGTCCCTATGTAGCCTGGGCAGAGTTGTGACAAAAAGCCTGGCAACAGCTCACCATGCACACAAAGGGGGCTTCCCCAGCTGACGGAAGCAAAGAAGCTACAGCAGGTGAGCCGCAGCAGCGAAGCAAGTGCCCCCCACAGTGGCTGGCAGTGAAGCAGGTCCCCCGCAGTGGCTACAGTGGGCAGGCGGCAGTAGCCAAGCAGGTCCCCCCGTGGCAGCTGCAGTGGGCAGGCAGCAAACTCCTCCAAGCAACAGCGCAGGACAAAGAGACCAGACTCCCCTTGTGACAGCAGTTTTATTCTTTTAAGTTCTAGTGGGATTTGTCCCAGCAGGAGCTCTCCTCCCTCCCTGTCCCCCCGGGGCAGAGTGTGTCCCCCTGTGCTTCTCCAAAAACCACATGATGGTATGGTGTCATAGTTCTGATTTTAGAAAGGAATTTTTTCTTTTCCTTTCCCCTTCTTCCCCCTCCCCCCCCCCCCCCCCCCCCCCCCCCCCCCCCCCCCCCGCATGAATGCTATTCAAGAACCATCAAGTGAACAAAAGAGTCGGCCTGACTCTTAACGACCGAGAATTAGTCTCCTGGCAACGACGGGGGAGGAGTTGGGAAGAAGGCGGAGTTGGTTGGGAGCTCAGCTCGGGAGCAGGAGGGGAGGCTACAGCTGGCAGGGGGAGACTGCCTGGTTTCTCCTTTGTTTCTTTTTCCCTGTGGGAGCTCTCTGCAGAGTTACGGGCTGGTTGCAGTCTTGGTTCTTT
>NW_020956354.1:160576-167190 GCF_003031625.1 Empidonax traillii | reverse complement strand
TAGTCAAATCACCACATGTTTACCTTTTCCTCCATCTGCCAACTCACCGGTAACTTGGGGAATATTCACTATGGATTTGACCAAAACTTTTGAGGTTATGTGGAAAAAACACACAAATCTGACTTGGCAAACTGAGGAAGGAAAAAATGTTTTAAAGTGGACCAACAATAATACAACTATATGGAACTGTAACATCACTAAGCCATCATTGAAATTTGAGACTAATAGTGACACGATTGAGAATCTTCCTCCTGAGGATACATGTACTGATACACTATGGGAAATGCATATTCCACAGGTGTGGGGAGGGTCACAATGCAGTGACTGCATTATATGCAACCTACCAACTGGTGCATTGATTGGGAAGGAACAATTGGATTACCAGATGACCTCATACAAGCTGATGTTCTGGACACAGGTTTTAATGTTTCTTGCTCAAACAGCCTGAAATATTATAATTGGAATTGTACCAGAGTTTACAGTTGCAACTCCAATGAAACTGAAATTCAGAGACTGGGCTCAGCATCTCAAGCTCTCAGATTACGTTATATTTGTTGAAACTATATCATACCACTCAATGACACTTGGTCTCATTTGACTAACAATGATACTGAGCCTGACATAATTTGTTCAGAACTAGGTATACCCTCATGGGGCACACAGTATGGGTTAGCAGTGATGGAACACGGTCTATTCAATTATTAATAGAGGGCTGGCAACACCAACACATTCTGGGACTATTAACACTTTGTCCCCTTTGGAGGAAGCAACCTCTTTCACTGGCTCTGTGGAGACGACTCAAAAGGGAATCAGAAAATCAATGGCAACACCTGACAGTTGGAACCATGGTGGGGTGGGTACTAGAATCAGTTTTCACACCCCAGTTGATGGTATTCCAGAAGTGAATGATGATATATAATTTTACTGGACAAATCTAAGTATTAATGCAACTCATGCAGGACTGAAGGAATTAAATTGACTAGGTTCTAATTAGAAATTAAGCCCAGCTGCATCCAGCCCCTCTGATCTCTGAGAACCAGCTGGAACCAAAGGGGCTTTAGTTTCTGCTAAATTTCTATACCCTTAATGCAATATTTAGCTTGATTTTGGACCTTTAAAATATACTGAGAGCATTATGGGTTTTGGCTTTGTTCTCTGTAGTGTTTACATATTGTCCCAAGGAGTGTCTTCAGTAAGTTTTGAGTTGTTTGGGTTTTTTTGTTGAGTTTTGTTTGGTTGGTTTTAGGGTTTTGTTTGTTTTTTGTTGATTTGATTTTATATGTATATATATTTATTTTAATATTCCATGCCACATAAGTCAGGAATAGCAATATTGACCAGAACACATCTCAAGACAGACTCCTGTAAGTCTAGACTTGGAGTGTCTTTCCAGATTGAATGACAGCACAGGTAACTACTCCAAGTTTCATGAATCACAAGGCAATTCCATTTAGGCTGCATCTCTTCAATTTGCTTTGAGAAAGCCTCCAAGACAGCATCCAAAACCTTGCTGCCGCTAAGATATACACATTAGTTCCTTCAGTCATACACTCAGTGAATTATCTTTTAGGGAAGCAAACAAGACTTACTACTGTTTTTAAAATAATTCAGTTTGTCTTTTATCGTTGTTATCTTCTATATGCTTACATACCAACTGGTTAGTGGTTTGTTCCAGTACCTTACATTTAGGAAAACAATGCTGGTGGTTACTTATTTTATTTTTTCCACTCACCTACCCACCTTTAAAATATTGGTGACATTTACCTTCAAGTTGTTTTTAATTTCCCCCTCCCTAACACAAATTCCTATAGATTTTGAGAACTTCTGAAGCAGCAGCTCAAAACTGTCTCAGTGAGTTTCTTGAACACTTTAATACAAGTGTCTTCTGACTTTACCAATTTAAATAATTCCTTTCCCGTTTCAGCCTGTGTTCTTCTCTCCATTGTACAAGTCGTATCTGGCCACAACTGACCTTTCCTGCAAAGCAGTGGTAATTGTTATAGCCCTCTGTTACTTGATCTCCTTTCCTACTCAGTAATGGAATTCTGCTTTCCTTTGTTGCTATCTTCTCATACTCTTAATGAATCTTTTCTTTTTGCCTTCTACTTCTCTCTGGTTGTGAATCAATTTCTTCCTTAAACTTTACAGTTTAGCTCTAGTGGTTTCTATAATTACCCTCAGTTGTGTAGCTACATTTCCCCTTTTTGCTTCATTCTTTTTATAGATCCTCAGGTACGTACAACCTGTTGCAATCATACTTGTTTCATATCATCCTTTCCTCCAACTCGAATTTTCTCATAAAGTAGATCAGAAATTCAATTTCACCCAACCTTAACTGAACAAGCAAACCTGAAGAAAACACTAACTTGCTTTACCTAGTACCACAATAGAGTTTACATCCCAAATATGTCATTGTTTCTTCATTATACACATGAACACCTAAATGATTTTGAAGTAATTTACCCAGTTCATCCCAGAGCTGCCTATACTTGTCAGTCATTGCAGTTCCTTGTTGTGTCCAAAGGGACAGACGAGGGTCAGCCATGAACTGTTCTGTTATCAACGTCAACATGCGAGCTCCATTTGAATCTCTCATCTTTAGCATCTCTCGCACCTAGGAAATGAGTCTTTTAATACAAACTTGAAAAAACCCCCAAACAAACCACAATACAGACAATATGCTGCAGTGTTAAACATTCCATCTCTGTTGATTAAGAAGTATAATTTATATATCTGATTTGAAATTTTTAAGTAGAAAAAAATAGTCTACCTTCCCAATTTTAACAATTTTTAGTTTCAGTATCCCATTGCAATTCTGCAAACATACGCCTTCCACAAGTAATCCACAGGTATATTATGTCATCTGCTGCAAAACCATAATTTCTACAGGTTTCTCCAACATTTTGAGGATAGGAAGGAAGAGGACAGCAACACTGCAGAGAGTTGAAATGTTACTTCATTTCCTTTAAACTAATCTCAAGACACACCAGATTGCGTTCCATTGCATTATTAACTTGCCATCATGTTCCCAGGGCTTTGTCTTGTTTTAAAACAACAGGACTTTGAGTAAGACCTGAACAAATACAGACTGGATGCGGGAGTGAGGGGAGAGAAAAGAGGGAAGTTTGAGTACACAACATACCTTTGCAAAAAGCAAATTGAGCTGCTTCCCTGATCCATGGTATCCACCCTGGGAGAGGAAGAGTTTAACCTGTTCTTGGACCTGTTCCTCATCCAAATGCCAGCAGTTTTCATCATCTATGCTGGCACCTGCTGTTGGGTCAGGAGCACCTGGAAACAGCAAGAAGATAAATTGTTATGTTCTATATAAACAAGAGAGGTTTGTGGGGCCAGGGGAAAGGAGTACTGCAAAGGTTTTTGGATTTGTGTATTGCCCCATTTTGGATGTTTTTACTTTAATCTAAAGTTCTTTAAAATAGACCTAAATTTCTCCTCAGTAGTCTTAAGCACTTAAAAATGACAGATTATGAAAAAGTATTTAAATAAAACGTATCTATAATAAAACATTAAAATCAAGGTGAGTTTTTTTCCTCCTGCCTCAGCAGTTATTCCAGAATGCTTTTACAAAGAAAATTACACTTTACATAATATTTCAACAACTGCGATGTTAAAACCTTTCTCCCCAGAACACCTACGTAATTTCTGTACCTTCAGCAATCTTGCTCAGTTTTAAGTTACTGCTAATGAGCACTGCTATTGATGAACATGAGAAAAATCACTTCAGTGCCTTTGAGCTGTGATGGCTTTGCAAAGATAAACAAAGAATAAAAAATAATCCTCAAACAAATCTAAAGTCTTTAAGTACTAAAGGCATTAACATAATAAATAAGTTACATCTGTGTAAGATTGTGGTGCTTCTGAAGGAGCATTTTTACATAGGCAATGTCATCAGCATAGAGTCAATTCAGAGCGACTCTACCTGAATTAGCCTAGTGCCAACTGAAGTGACTGGATTTACATCAGGTAGTGCTTTGACCACAGGTTGCTCTAACTCAAATTTTGCAGTTGAGATCAGTAATTTTCCACTTGTGGTCTTTTCTAAAGGCTGACAAAAATAAAAACAGTTCTTGAAGTATCCAACAATCTACATATTTCTGAAGAAGCCTGCACCTTCACTGGATATTTTTTAAAAAGTATTCTAACTGAAAAGGTTGAAAAGCATTTATCTAGACTGTCAGGGAAACATCTCATGGTATTGCATCATCATGCTCAGATGTGTGTAAAAGTCATTTTAAGCATGCCTAAGACTTAAGTTTCTTTGACATTTTGATTTTGGGCTTGTCCCAACTGTGTAATCTCTATTTCTGTTAGGTTTTGAGAAGATGTTAGAAATTGAATTTCATAACACAATTTATCACTTTTAAATCCCAGAACATGTTACCTTTGTAGCCAATACTAAAAGAAGGCTACTGACAGGGAAGATTTGTAAAAACTTGCTTTCAAAGAAGTCCTAAGAACATGAAAAGCAAAGATAGCTACAACTCTTCAGATGTACAGAAACACTGATTCTATTAATTTAAGCCTTTCTTTCACAATTTCAGTTCTGCCATGTAGGTGAATCTTAAGTGGTTGCACAGAATGATTGTCCCAGTTTAAATGAGACACAGGTGTTTTGCTGAGGATGAGTTAGGAGAAAAGACCCAAACTCCTCCTTCTAAGCAATTATAAATCTGAACTTAAGAGGCTCTGATTGAAGGAAAAAAATTATGGAAAAGGAAAAAAATCAGCCCTTTATTAAAAGGTATGTGTGTATTGGCAGAAACAACGAAGGAAAACAAGTAAAACAACCAAACAATACTCCTATACCCACAGATAATCCCCTTCAAAACAAACCAATAAACAAGCAAAGAAAAAAAGGTAAACAGTTCAGTTTACACCCTTTGGTGCAATTCTAACCACAGTCAACAGGAGGTGCCATTGGGTAACTGGAGATGCAGAGCTTGTAGTGTCCTGTGCCAGTCACCAGGGGGCTCTGCTGGATCACTGGAGATGCAGAGCCTGCAGTTCTTTATGCTGACCAGCAGGGGGTGCTGTGGAATCACTGGTCGTTGCCATGTGGGGGTAACACCCTCCGGGGTGTGTTAGAGAAACCAAAAAAAAATGGATTTCGCTCCCCTCCCCCACACACTGGGAAAGGGGAGAGAGAGAGGGGGGAGAGAAACAACAAAAAAGGTCCTCTCCAATGGGAAAAAACAAAAAAACTCACTCTGTTTGGCTTGTCAAACCATGCAGCACAGTCCTCCCTCTCCCCCTGATGTGCACAAGGACCATGGCCAGAAAAAAAAACAAACAGGAATGGGGAAGGGGAAAAACTTCCAGAAAACAACTCCTCTCTGATGAAAAATCCAAGCAGGATCCGCAGTTGGCAAGCAGGCCGAGAACAGCAGGAACCACTGAGCTTCCACTCCGACTTTGTTACTTTGTTCCAGCCTCCGCAGCCAGCCCCAAAAACTCCTCCCCCTCCCATTTCCCAGGAGACGAGAGAAAAAAGTAAAGATGAGCCCCTCATCCCCCCTGTTTCCTAGGAGATGAAGTTTTGAGCAATTAACCAGAAAGCTGCTTCTTTTGTGTTCCTTAAGTGCCCACTTAATAGCTCTGCACACAGTGGGCAGAGGAAAGGGAAAAATTCCTACTTAGTTTCTAAGAACTAGCAAAACCATGACAATTATAGAATCTTTATTCAATGAAAATACAACTGGAAGATTTAGAGAGTCAGAGGGACGTCTTGTCTATTAGTTGTTAAGAGAGTAAAAAAAAATATTCCAACTCAGCAACTTCCTAAACTGCTTCCAACATCAGAGCCTACAGCTGTGAACACTGCACTGCTGTCCACATATTTTTTTTTTAGATTAAAAAGTAATTATGTCTTTGAAGATGTGAAAGAACTCTTCTGCCTTCCATGGAAACCATAAGACTGTCTCAGAAGATGGGAATCAAGCCCAAGATGGTACAAAACCTGGAGGACACTGAGGTGACACCTCATCACAGTCTACAGCTTTCTCGTGAAGGGAAGAGGAGTGGTAGACACTGATCTCGTCTGTGTTGACCAGTGACAGAACCCAAGGGAACAGCCTGAAGTTGTGTTAGAAAAAGGTTCTTCACCCAGAGGGTGGTTGGGAACTGGAACAGGCTCCCCAAGGAAGTGGTCACAGCACCAAACCTGTCAGAGTTCAAGAAGCATTTGGACGATACTGTCAGGCATATGGTGTGACTCTTGGGAATGGTCCTGTGCAGGGCCAGGAGTTGGACTTGATGATCCTTGTGGATCCCTTCCAACTCAGCATATTCTGCAATTCTGTTGATTCTGTGAATGGGAAACTTGCCCTTCTGTGAGTGCTTCCATCTTTACTATGTTAGTTTTAAGGGGGCTTATATTCAATCAGCTACATGTATTGTGGCATTTGTGGCCAGTCTCTTCGCGAACGAAGAACCGGGGAAGGTCTTTCCACCTTCCAGCCTGCGCATTGGATTTTTTTAGGTGAGACACAGTGTGCGCGGAACTGAGCCCACCCTTTAATCCTGAGGTTCATCTGCCAGGGCCAAGCACGCTTGGACGGTGGCAGCGAGGTCCTCAGGACGTAGATGGATTGCCT